>NC_047032.1:4399196-4609133 GCF_902652985.1 Pecten maximus | reverse complement strand
GTTTAAAAAATTAATGGTTTTTGTGTCAACATTTGAATCCTGGCACTTTGGGATCACTTTGTCCCCTTGTCATCAGTCACCCTTTTCTAGATTCCCTTAACATTTACCACATCTAAATGTAACGTAATGTGTGGCTGTGTTACAATGAATTACAGATCGAGTTAGAACACCATGTCACTATACCGTATTCAGCTCGACTTTCAAAGCTTAGGTTGTCACCCTGGCTCAGCCTGGCTGATAATAGGACGTTAAACAAAAATAAAACAATAAAACAAAGCCTGTGAAACAGTTATGAATAATTCATGAATAGTTCATAATCACATACTGATTAACAATCATGAATGTTAATGAATTTGTAAATTATTCATAACAGTTCATGAGAGGTGTTTGATGAATATTCATGAACATTCATAAACTCATGAATACCATCTTGCAGAGGAGGTGTCAGTTCGATGCTGGCGTTGGTTCCTAATATCAGCTTTTGGTGCAAGTGTTGAAAGGTATCTGATTTAGGCCAGGGTCGAAGGGTCTGAATTTTCTGGAGGTTTTATGAGGGATGACTGCTGAGAGCGGAAAATGGCAGAAAAATCGGTCGCTATAGAAAATAAACGAACAACCGCCATTCCAAAATCACCGGTCGTTCGTCACATTAGACAGGTGGTCGCTATACAGAGAGTCATTATATTGTACAATCTCGAGGGGAATCTGGAAATTGGTCGTTATAAACAGGCAGTCATTATAGAAAGGTGGTCGTTATAAACAGGTAGACATTATAGACAGGTGGTCGTTATAAACAGGTAGTCATTATAGACAGGTGATCGTTAAAGACATGTGGTCGTTATAGACAGGTTGTCATTATAGACAGGTGGTCATTAGAGCAGGTTTGACTGTAAATACTTGCCTGATTGATCAACTCCCAGGGGGCCAAAAAGAGTCAATAATATTTCAGAACTCCGGTGACGGTTAAGAACCATGGCCCTCTTGTTTTAGATGTCACCATTAATTTAAAGGTGATAGTTTTCAGATATCTTACTAAATGCCTCCTTCAGTATTTCCAGTACTTCAGTACTTTTTTTGCTACCACTTTATTGCCACATGAAATTGCATCTTCATAATTATATGGCTTATTCAGAAAACATCATGCATTTCATATATATGGTGACCAAGAAATTTTCAAAATGACACCCTTTCAATTAAGTTAGTGCAAGTGACACATCTGTTTCTATGGAATTCTAGTTTTGTTCCTACATTTTGCCCCAAAGGCTCAAAATAGCCTGATGTTCCTACTGGATACACCATTACTAGGTCAAGTTTATCTATAGGTACCATTACTAAGTCAAGTTTATCTATAGGTACCATTACTAAATTAAGTGTATAAAGTTTATCTATAGGTACCATTACTAAGTTAAGTGTATAAAGTTTATCTATAGGTACCATTGCTAAGTTAAGTGTATAAAGTTTATCTATAGGTACCATTACTAGGTTAAGTTTATCTATAGGTACCATTACTAGGTTAAGTGTATAAAGTTTATCTATAGGTACCATTACTAAGTCAAGTTTATCTATAGGTACCATTACTAGGTTAAGTTTATCTATAGGTACCATTACTAAGTTAAGTGTATGAAGTTTATCTATAGGTACCATTACTAAGTTATTATTAGATTTATCTATAGGTACCATTACTAAGTTATTATTAGATTTATCTATAGGTACCATTACTAAATTATTATTAGATTTATCTATAGGTACCATTACTAAGTTATTATTAGATTTATCTATAGGTACCATTACTAAGTTATTATTAGATTTATCTATAGGTACCATTACTAAGTTATTATTAGATTTATCTATAGGTAGCATTACTAAGTTAAGTGTATAAAGTTTATCTATAGGTACCATTACTAAGTCAAGTTTATCTATAGGTACCATTACTAAGTTATTATTAGATTTATCTATAGGTACCATTACTAAGTTATTATTAGATTTATCTATAGGTACCATTACTAAGTTATTATTAGATTTATCTATAGGTACCATTACTAAGTCAAGTTTATCTATAGGTACCATTACTAAATTAAGTGTATAAAGTTTATCTATAGGTACCATTACTAAGTTAAGTGTATAAAGTTTATCTATAGGTACCATTGCTAAGTTAAGTGTATAAAGTTTATCTATAGGTACCATTACTAGGTTAAGTTTATCTATAGGTACCATTACTAGGTTAAGTGTATAAAGTTTATCTATAGGTACCATTACTAAGTCAAGTTTATCTATAGGTACCATTACTAGGTTAAGTTTATCTATAGGTACCATTACTAAGTTAAGTGTATGAAGTTTATCTATAGGTACCATTACTAAGTTATTATTAGATTTATCTATAGGTACCATTACTAAGTTATTATTAGATTTATCTATAGGTACCATTACTAAATTATTATTAGATTTATCTATAGGTACCATTACTAAGTTATTATTAGATTTATCTATAGGTACCATTACTAAGTTATTATTAGATTTATCTATAGGTACCATTACTAAGTTATTATTAGATTTATCTATAGGTAGCATTACTAAGTTAAGTGTATAAAGTTTATCTATAGGTACCATTACTAAGTCAAGTTTATCTATAGGTACCATTACTAAGTTATTATTAGATTTATCTATAGGTACCATTACTAAGTTATTATTAGATTTATCTATAGGTACCATTACTAAGTTATTATTAGATTTATCTATAGGTACCATTACTAAGTGTATATTTCTTGGTTTATTCCTAGGTAAAGAGACACCATTATTTGGGTGATGGATCATCATGTGTGGTCGCAGACAAAGGCGACGAGGTACGTAACATTGAGTGTGTTTGATGAATGTTAACAGTCATAGCATTTTAATATTGAACTGTGAATATCGGGGTTTGATATATATTTTGTCTCATAACCTGAGTTGAAGCTATAACAGTTACTTTAATTTGGCTGCAGGGCAAGTGATATTTTCTATGAACTTTCCTCATATGGTAACTGATGGTAAAGTGAAATTTTCTATGAACTTGCCCTATGGGAAATGGAAATTTTCTATGAACTTGCCCTACTGGAAAGTGAAATTTTCTATGAACTTGCCCTACTGGAAAGTGAAATTTTCTATGAACTTGCCCTATGGGAAATGGAAATTTTCTATGAACTTGCCCTACTGGAAAGTGATATTTTCTATGAACTTCCCCTATGGGAAATGGAAATTTTCTATGAACTTGCCCTACTGGAAAGTGATATTTTCTATGAACTTGACTGACGAGAAAGTAATATTTAGATAATGCATTGCCACAAAAATGTCAAACAAATTATTGTACATGGAAGTAACTACAGACACCTTGTACTCTGATGTACTGTTAACTACGGACCCCTTGTAATCTGATGTACTGTTAACTACTGACACCTTGTAATCTGATGTACTGTTAACTACTGACACCTTGTAGTCTGATGTACTGTTAACTACGGATACCTTGTAATCTGATGTACACAGTTAACGACGAACACCTTGTAATCTGATGTACTGTTAACTACGGACACCTTGTACTCTGATGTACTGTTAACTACGGACACCTTGTACTCTGATGTACTGTTAACTACGGACACCTGTAATCTGATGTACACAGTTAACGACGAACACCTTGTAATCTGATGTACTGTTAACTACGGACACCTTGTAATCTGATGTACTGTTAACTACGGACACCTTGTAATCTGATACACTGTTAACTACGGACACCTTGTAGTCTGATGTACTGTTAACTACTGACACCTTGTAATCTGATGTACTGTTAACTACGGACACCTTGTAATCTGATACACTGTTAACTACGGACACCTTGTAGTCTGATGTACTGTTAACTACGGACACCTTGTAATCTCATGTACTGTTAACTACGGACACCTTGTAATCTGATGTACTGTTAACTACTGACACCTTGTAATCTGATGTACTGTTAACTACGGAACCCTTGTAATCTGATGTACTGTTAACTACGGACACCTTGTAATCTGATGTACTCTTAACTACGGACACCTGTAATCTGATGTACTGTTAACTACGGACACCTTGTAATCTGATGTACTGTTAACTACAGACCCCTTGTAATCTGATGTACTCTTAACTACTAACCCCTTGTAATCTGATGTACTGTTAACGACGGACACCTTGTAATCTGATGTACTGTTAACTACGGACCCCTTGTAATCTGATGTACTGTTAACTACTAACCCCTTGTAATCTGTTGTACTGTTAACTACGGACACCTTGTAATCTGATGTACTGTTAACTACTGACACTTGTGATCCGATGTACTGTTAACTACTGACACCTTGTAATCTGATGTACTGTTAACTACAGACACCTTGTAGTCTGATGTACTGTTAACTACGGACCCCTTGTAATCTGATGTACTGTTAACTACTGACACCTTGTAATCTGATGTACTGTTAACTACGGACACCTGTAATCTGATGTATTGTTAACTACGGACCCCTTGTAGTCTGATGTACTGTTAACTACTGACACCTTGTAGTCTGATGTACTGTTAACTACGGACACCTTGTAATCTGATGTACTGTTAACTACAGACACCTTGTAGTCTGATGTACTGTTAACTACGGACACCTTGTACTCTGATGTACTGTTAACTACAGACACCTTGTAATCTGATGTACACAGTTAACTACGGACACCTTGTAATCTGATGTACTGTTAACTACGGACACCTTGTAATCTGATGTACTGTTAACTACAGACACCTTGTAGTCTGATGTACTGTTAACTACGGACACCTTGTAATCTGATGTACTGTTAACTACTGACACCTTGTAATCTGATGTACTGTTAACTACTGACCCCTTGTAATCTGATGTACTGTTAACTACGGACACCTTGTAGTCTGATGTACTGTTAACTACTGACACCTTGTAATCTGATGTACTGTTAACTACGGACCCCTTGTAATCTGATGTACTCTTAACTACGGACCCCTTGTAATCTGATGTACTGTTAACTACAGACACCTTGTAATCTGATGTACTGTTAACTACGGACCCCTTGTAATCTGATGTACTGTTAACTACGGACACCTGTAATCTGATGTACTGTTAAATACGGACACCTTGTAATCTGATGTACTCTTAACTACGGAACCCTTGTAATCTGATGTACTGTTAACTACTGACACCTTGTAATCTGATGTACTGTTAACTACGGACACCTGTAATCTGATGTACTGTTAACTACGGACACCTGTAATCTGATGTACTGTTAAATACGGACACCTTGTAATCTGATGTACTGTTAACTACGGACACCTTGTAGTCTGATGTACTGTTAACTACGGACACCTTGTAATCTGATGTACTGTTAACTACTGACCCCTTGTAATCTGATGTACTGTTAACTACGGACCCCTTGTAGTCTGATGTACTGTTAACTACAGACACCTTGTAGTCTGATGTACTGTTAACTACGGACACCTTGTAATCTGTTGTACTGTTAACTACGGACACCTGTAATCTAATGTACTGTTAAATACGGACACCTTGTAATCTGATGTACTGTTAACTACGGACACCTTGTAATCTGATGTACTCTTAACTACGGAACCCTTGTAATCTGATGTACTGTTAACTACAGATGCCTTGTAATCTGATGTACTGTTAACGACGGACACCTTGTAATCTGATGTACTGTTAACGATGGACACCTTGTAATCTGTTGTACTGTTAACTACAGACCCCTTGTACTCTGATGTACTGTTAACTACGGACACCTTGTAATCTGATGTACTGTTAACTGCAGAAGCCTTGTAATCTGATGTACTGTTAACTACGGACGCCTTGTAATCTGATGTACTGTTAACTACGGACCCCTTGTAATCTGATGTACTGTTAACTACGAACACCTTGTAATCTGATGTACTGTTAACTACGGACCCCTTGTAATCTGATGTACTGTTAACTGCAGAAGCCTTGTAATCTGATGTACTGTTAACTACGGACGCCTTGTAATCTGATGTACTGTTAACTACGGACCCCTTGTAATCTGATGTACTGTTAACTACGGACCCCTTGTAGTCTGATGTACTGTTAACTACGGACACCTTGTAATCTGATGTACTGTTAACTACGGACCCCTTGTAATCTGATGTACTGTTAACTACGGACCCCTTGTAGTCTGATGTACTGTTAACTACGGACACCTTGTAGTCTGATGTACTGTTAACTACTGACACCTTGTAATCTGATGTACTGTTAACTACGGACCCCTTGTAATCTGATGTACTCTTAACTACGGACCCCTTGTAATCTGATGTACTGTTAACTACAGACACCTTGTAATCTGATGTACTGTTAACTACGGACCCCTTGTAATCTGATGTACTGTTAACTACGGACCCCTTGTTATCTGATGTACTCTTAACTACGGACACCTTGTAATCTGATGTACTGTTAACTACGGACACCTTGTAATCTGATGTATTGTTAACTACGGACCCCTTGTAATCTGATGTATTGTTAACTACGGATACCTTGTAATCTGATGTACTGTTAACTACGAACACCTTGTAGTCTGATGTACTGTTAACTACGGACCCCTTGTAATCTGATGTACTGTTAACTACGGACACCTTGTAATCTGATGTACTGTTACATGTAATGATGGACCCCTTGTAATCTGATGTACTGTTAACTACGGACACCTTGTAATCTGATGTACTGTTAACTACAGACACCTTATAATCTGATGTACTGTTAACTACGGACACCTTGTAATCTGATGTACTGTTAACTACGGACCCCTTGTAATCTGATGTACTGTTAACTACAGACGCCTTGTGATCTGATGTACTGTTAACTACGGACACCATGTAATCTGATGTACTGTTAACGATGGACACCTTGTAATCTGATGTACTGTTAACTACTGACACCTTGTAATCTGATGTACCGTTAACTACTGACACCTGGTAATCTGATGTACTGTTAACTACTGACACCTTGTAGTCTGATGTACTGTTAACTACGGACCCCTTGTAATCTGATGTACTGTTAACTACTGACACCTTGTAGTCTGATGTACTGTTAACTACGGACACCTTGTAATCTGATGTACTGTTAACTACAGACACCTTATAATCTGATGTACTGTTAACTACGGACACCTTGTAATCTGATGTACTGTTAACTACGGACCCCTTGTAATCTGATGTACTGTTAACTACAGACGCCTTGTGATCTGATGTACTGTTAACTACGGACACCATGTAATCTGATGTACTGTTAACGATGGACACCTTGTAGTCTGATGTACTGTTAACTACGGACCCCTTGTAATCTGATGTACTGTTAACTACTGACACCTTGTAGTCTGATGTACTGTTAACTACGGACCCCTTGTAATCTGATGTACTGTTAACTACTGACACCTTGTAGTCTGATGTACTGTTAACTACGGACCCCTTGTAATCTGATGTACTGTTAACTACGGACACCTTGTAATCTGATGTACTGTTACATGTAATGATGGACCCCTTGTAATCTGATGTACTGTTAACTACGGACACCTTGTAATCTGATGTACTGTTAACTACAGACACCTTGTAATCTGATGTACTGTTAATGATGGACGCCTTGTAATCTGATGTACTATTAACTACTGACACCTTGTAATCTGATGTACTGTTAACGACGGACACCTTGTAATCTGATGTACTGTTAATGACGGACACCTTGTAATCTGATGTACTGTTAACTACTGACACCTTGTAATCTGTTGTACTGTTAACTACGGACACCTTGTAATCTGATGTACTGTTAACTACGGACACCTTGTAATCTGATGTACTGTTAACTACTGACACCTTGTAATCTGATGTACTGTTAACTACGGACACCTGTAATCTGATGTACACAGTTAACGACGAACACCTTGTAGTCTGATGTACTGTTAACTACTGACACCTTGTAATCTGATACACTGTTAACTACTGACACCTGTAATCTGATGTATTGTTAACGACGAACACCTTGTCATCTGATGTACTGTTAACTACTGACACCTTGTAATCTGATGTACTGTTAACTACGGACACCTTGTAATCTGATGTACACAGTTAACGACGAACACCTTGTAATCTGATGTACTGTTAACTACTGACACCTTGTAATCTTATGTACTGTTAACTACGGACATCTTGTAGTCTGATACACTGTTAACGAGGGACATCTTGTAGTCTGATGTACTGTTAACTACTGACACCTTGTAATCTGATGTACTGTTAACGAGGGACATCTTGTAGTCTGATGTACTGTTAACTACTGACACCTTGTAATCTGATGTACTGTTAACTACTGACACCTTGTAATCTGATGTACTGTTAACTACGGACACCTTGTAATCTGATGTACACAGTTAACGACGAACACCTTGTAATCTGATGTACTGTTAACTACGGACACCTTGTAATCTGATGTACTGTTAACTACGGACACCTTGTAATCTGATGTACACAGTTAACGACGAACACCTTGTAATCTGATGTACTGTTAACTACTGACACCTTGTAATCTGATGTACTGTTAACTACGGACACCTTGTAATCTGATGTACACAGTTAACGACGAACACCTTGTAGTCTGATGTACTGTTAACTACTGACACCTTGTAATCTGATGTACTGTTAACTACTGACACCTTGTAATCTGATGTACTGTTAACTACGGACACCTTGTAATCTGATGTACTGTTAACTACGGACACCTGTAATCTGATGTACACAGTTAACGACGAACACCTTGTAATCTGATGTACTGTTAACTACGGACACCTTGTAATCTGATGTACTGTTAACTACGGACACCTTGTAATCTGATGTACTGTTAACTACTGACACCTTGTAATCTGATGTACTGTTAACTACGGACACCTGGTAATCTGATGTACTGTTAACTACGGACACCTGTAATCTGATGTACTGTTAACTACGGACACCTTGTAATCTGATGTACTGTTACATGTAATGATGGACCCCTTGTAATCTGATGTACTGTTAACTACAGACACCTTGTAATCTGATGTACTGTTAACTACGGACACCTGTAATCTGATGTACACAGTTAACGACGAACACCTTGTAATCTGATGTACTGTTAACTACGGACACCTTGTAATCTGATGTACTGTTAACTACGGACACCTTGTAACCTGATGTACACAGTTAACGACGAACACTTTGTAATATGATGTACTGTTAACTACTGACACCTTGTAATCTGATGTACTGTTAACTACGGACACCTTGTAATCTGATGTACACAGTTAACGACGAACACCTTGTAGTCTGATGTACTGTTAACTACTGACACCTTGTAATCTGATGTACTGTTAACTACTGACACCTTGTAATCTGATGTACTGTTAACTACGGACACCTTGTAATCTGATGTACTGTTAACTACGGCCACCTGTAATCTGATGTACACAGTTAACGACGAACACCTTGTAATCTGATGTACTGTTAACTACGGACACCTTGTAATCTGATGTACTGTTAACTACGGACACCTTGTAATCTGATGTACTGTTACATGTAATGATGGACCCCTTGTAATCTGATGTACTGTTAACTACGGACACCTTGTAATCTGATGTACTGTTAACTACGGACACCTGTAATCTGATGTACACAGTTAACGACGAACACCTTGTAATCTGATGTACTGTTAACTACGGACACCTTGTAATCTGATGTACTGTTAACTACTGACACTTTGTAATCTGATGTACACAGTTAACGACGAACACCTTGTAATCTGATGTACTGTTAACTACGGATACCTTGTAATCTGATGTACTGTTAACTACTGACACCTTGTAGTCTGATGTACTGTTAACTACGGATACCTTGTAATCTGATGTACTGTTAACTACGGACACCTTGTAATCTGATGTACTGTTAACTACGGACCCCTTGTAATCTGATGTACTGTTAACTACTGACACCTTGTAATCTGATGTACTGTTAACTGCTGACATCTTGTATTCTGATGTACTGTTAACTACAGACCCCTTGTAATCTGATGTACTGTTAACTACTGACATCTTGTATTCTGATGTACTGTTAACTACGGACACCTTGTAGTCTGTTGTACTGTTAACTACTGACATCTTGTATTCTGATGTACTGTTAACTACGGACCCCTTGTAATCTGATGTACTGTTAACTACTGACATCTTGTATTCTGATGTACTGTTAACTACGGACCCCCTGTAGTCTGATGTACTGTTAACTACTGACACCTTGTAATCTGATGTACTGTTAACTACTGACATCTTGTAGTCTGATGTACTGTTAACGAGGGACACCTTGTAATCTGATGTACTGTTAACTACAGACACCTTGTAATCTGATACACTATTAACTACGGACACCTTGTAATCTGATGTACTGTTAACGAGGGACATCTTGTAATCTGATGTACTGTTAACTACTGACACCTTGTAGTCTGATGTACTGTTAACTACGGATACCTTGTAATCTGATGTACTGTTAACTACAGACACCTTGTAATCTGATGTACTGTTAACTACGGACACCTTGTAATCTGATGTACTGTTAACTACGGACACCTTGTAATCTGATGTACTGTTAACTACGGACACCTTGTAGTCTGATGTACTGTTAACTACGGATACCTTGTAATCTGATGTACTGTTAACTACGGACCCCTTGTAATCTGATGTACTGTTAACTACGGACACCTTGTAATCTGATGTACTGTTAACTACGGATACCTTGTAATCTGATGTACTGTTAACTACGGACACCTTGTACTCTGATGTACTGTTAACTACAGACACCTTGTAGTCTGATGTACTGTTAACTACGGACACCTTGTAATCTGATGTACTGTTAACTACTGACACCTTGTAGTCTGATGTACTGTTAACTACGGACACCTGTAATCTGATGTACTGTTAACTACGGACCCCTTGTAATCTGATGTACTGTTAACTACAGACACCTTGTAATCTGATGTACTGTTAACTACGGATACCTTGTAATCTGATGTACTGTTAACTACTGACACCTTGTAATCTGATGTACTGTTAACTACGGACATCTTGTAAACTGATGTACTGTTAACTACGGACACCTTGTACTCTGATGTACTGTTAACGAGGGACACCTTGTAATCTGATGTACTGTTAACTACGGACACCTTGTAATCTGATGTACTGTTAACTACGGACACCTTGTAATCTGATGTACTGTTAACTACTGACCCCTTGTAATCTGATGTACTGGAGGATAGCGGATAATTATGAAACTAATGACAAAATGGATGAATGCAAACAAGCAAATTGTTATTTTCCAGGGAGGGCCCTTCAAAATATTTTGCCCTGCAAATAAAACATTGTTGATATATGGATCGTCATCAGTTTGTCTATAAGTGAACTTCACTTGATACAATATTTCCATCACAGGCTGCAGCAGTGGCGCTGTCCTCCCTAATACAGGCGCTGTACGAGACAAACATGGTTGCCATAGTGAGGAGGGTGTACAGTGCAGCATCCGGACCTAAGTTGGGATGTCTCATACCACACATCAAAGCTGACTATGAGGTACGTATACTACCACACATCAAAGCTGACTATGAGGTGTGTATACTACCACATGTCAAAGCTGACTATATGAGGTGCGTATACTTGTAAAAACAAAGATGGCTGACAAGTTTAGCATTAGTGACTTTTTACACTCTTATTGAATGCCGCAGATTTGTCCAGGTACCAAGTGTCGCCTTTTGTCCTTCAATCTATTTTTCCATCACATGTTTGGTCAAAGAATTTTTCCACAGGTTTCATGCACTCAGTAATGTGATGCTAATATTTTGCATGAAGGTCTTTACAGGTAAAACATCTACGCTGTCTAGTGATGTTTTAAACAAAGAGTCACATCATTGTACATGTATAATGTGTATTTTGTTTCTTTGCTAATGTTTTTGAAGTCAAAATAGCAGATGTTTGGAACCAGTACACTAATTATGTTAGTTAAAGGAAAGTGCTGGCTGTAAGGCATGATACTAAGTGGCAGATCCCAGAATCATAAAGGGTTTGTTATTTAACTCTAATGGGAGTGTTTTTCCATAATCACATAAATATCCAGGTGAACAATACAAGCCCTCTAGGCCTCTTGTTTATTTTTTCATAAAGATTATGTAGAACTTAATAAGTATTAATTATTTTATCAGAGAAGTGGCAGCTCCAATTCTAAACCAGCTTTAAATTCTTCATTTCTTCTTCAGCTAAAAACACTCCTATGCATTTAATGATATGCCATGGAGGCGTTGCTGGTAGGGTTATATATTGCTTGCCTGTGTGATTTTAATTAACTATTTGGTAATGTACATTGTTGATTAAGAGCTTAGCTTTTCAAAGTTGGTATATATTAAATCCATACTATGTGCTTTAAGTGATTAGACAACTGTTGTTGAACTGGTTTTGGAATTTAAGCTGTAACACAGCTGTATCCCTTTTGGTGGTCTTTGTCTAAGGATCCGATGTGATCCAAACCTTCTACCATATTCTGGCTGCCATTTTGTTTTCTAACGGCAATTATAAATTTAGACTTACCTTGATTTCTGGAATTCTTTATTAGAGATTAATTCAAAAGGAACCATTGAACAACCACTAGCTTTCATGTTGATTGACAGTTAATTAACTGTGTCTAACTTAGATGTATCTTAACTGCAAGTACATGGTTTTGTGATGAGACAATAACGTGGTTTTGTGATGAGACAATAACGTGGTTTTGTGATGAGACAATAACGTGTCTTTGTGATGAGACAATAACGTGGCTTTGTGATGAGACAATAACGTGGTTTTGTGATGAGACAATAACGTGTCTTTGTGATGAGACAATAACGTGGTTTTGTGATGAGACAATTACGTGTCTTTGTGATGAGACAATTACGTGTCTTTGTGATGAGACAATAACGTGGTTTTGTGATGAGACAATTACGTGTCTTTGTGATGAGACAATTACGTGTCTTTGTGATGAGACAATTACGTGTCTTTGTGATGAGACAATAACGTGGTTTTGTGATGAGACAATTACGTGTCTTTGTGATGAGACAATTACGTGTCTTTGTGATGAGACAATAACGTGGTTTTGTGATGAGACAATTACGTGTCTTTGTGATGAGACAATTACGTGTCTTTGTGATGAGACAATTACGTGTCTTTGTGATGAGACAATAACGTGGTTTTGTGATGAGACAATTACGTGTCTTTGTGATGAGACAATTACGTGTCTTTGTGATGAGACAATAACGTGGTTTTGTGATGAGACAATTACGTGTCTTTGTGATGAGACAATTACGTGTCTTTGTGATGAGACAATTACGTGTCTTTGTGATGAGACAATAACGTGGTTTTGTGATGAGACAATTACGTGTCTTTGTGATGAGACAATTACGTGTCTTTGTGATGAGACAATAACGTGGTTTTGTGATGAGACAATTACGTGTCTTTGTGATGAGACAATAACGTGGTTTTGTGATGAGACAATAACGTGGTTGTGTGATGAGACAATAACGTGGCTTTGTGATGAGACAATAACGTGGTTTTGTGATGAGACAATAACGTGGTTGTGTGATGAGACAATAACGTGGCTTTGTGATGAGACAATAACGTGGTTTTGTGATGAGACAATAACGTGGTTTTGTGATGAGACAATAACGTGGTTTTGTGATGAGACAATAACGTGGTTTTGTGATGAGACAATTACGTGGTTTTGTGATGAGACAATTACATGGTTTTGTGATGAGACAATTACGTGGCTTTGTGATGAGACAATAACGTGGCTTTGTGATGAGACTAAAATGTGACTTTTTGAATGAATCCAATATGAATAATACAATTTTTGAAATTAGCTGGTCTGAATTGTAATTTTTGCTTTGTCAGAACATCAATCATTTCATTCTGTACAACTGTGTTTTTCAGTGTTTGCTCTATGTTGAGTTGCCGTTTATGGAAGACGTACGACAGTTCACATTTGGTAGCTTACCTATTACCAAAGAAAATCTGTCAACAGCAAATAACAAATTTGCTCCATCTGGTAAGAAAACACGGTGGTTTTAGATTAAAGATGAGTATAATTATAACCCTCTACAGTTGTTACAAGTAAACTTCCGTTATACAAAGTCTTCTCGCATTGGCACCTTTTTCATGCTGTGTGAGACATGTAATTATACCCCCACTTTATTAGTTAACAGTATAGCAATCACTTTGTCTACCAACTTTATTCAAATGAATGACCTCTATGTACGTTCAAAGTCCCAGAGAACAAATATCAAATATTTAAACAGCTTCTTCTCATATCAAGGGGCACTGGGTCATGACATTTGGCCATAGGCCAGTAGCTTGCTGGGTCAGGACATTTGGCCAGTAGCTTGCTGGGTCAGGACATTTGGCCAGTAGTATGCTGGGTCATGACATTGGGCCAGTAGTGTGATGGGTCATGACATTGGGCCAGTAGTGTGATGGGTTATGACATTGGGCCAGTAGTGTGATGGGTCATGACATTGGGCCAGTAGTGTGATGGGTTATGACATTGGGCCAGTAGTGTGATGGGTTATGACATTGGACCAGTAGTGTGATGGGTCATGACATTGGGCCAGTAGTGTGATGGGTTATGACATTGGACCAGTAGTGTGATGGGTCATGACATTGGGCCAGTAGTGTGATGGGTAGACTTGGCCAGAGTGTGATGGTAGACATTGGCCAAAAGGTTATAATTATATGGCTTATTCAGAAAACAGAAAACATCATGCATTTCATATATATGGTGACCATGAAATTTTCAACATGACATCCTTTCACTTAAGTTAGTGCAAGCGACACATCTGTTTCTATGGAATTCTAGTTTTGTTCCTACATTTTGCCCCAAAGGCTCAAAATAGCCTGATGTTCCTACTGGGTACACCATTACTAGGTTAAGTTTATCTATAGGTACCATTACTATAGTTATTATTAGATTTATCTATAGGTACCATTACTAAGTTAAGTGTATAAAGTTTATCTATAGGTACCATTACTAAGTTAAGTGTATAAAGTTTATCTATAGGTACCATTACTAAGTTAAGTGTATAAAGTTTATCTATAGGTACCATTACTAGGTTAAGTGTATAAAGTTTATCTATAGGACTATTACTAAGTTAAGTGTATAAAGTTTATCTATAGGTACCATTACTAGGTTAAGTTTATCTATAGGTACCATTACTAGGTTAAGTTTATCTATAGGTACCATTACTAGGTTAAGTGTATAAAGTTTATCTATAGGTACCATTACTAGGTTAAGTTTATCTATAGGTACCATTACTAGGTTAAGTGTATAAAGTTTATCTATAGGTACCATTACTAAGTTAAGTTTATAAAGTTTATCTATAGGTACCATTACTAGGTTAAGTTTATCTATAGGTACCATTACTAAGTTAAGTGTATAAAGTTTATCTATAGGTACCATTGCTAAGTTAAGTGTATAAAGTTTATCTATAGGTACCATTACTAGGTTAAGTTTATCTATAGGTACCATTACTAGGTTAAGTTTATCTATAGGTACCATTACTAAGTTAAGTGTATAAAGTTTATCTATAGGTACCATTACTAGGTTAAGTTTATCTATAGGTACCATTACTAGGTTAAGTTTATCTATAGGTACCATTACTAAGTTAAGTGTATAAAGTTTATCTATAGGTACCATTGCTAAGTTAAGTGTATAAAGTTTATCTATAGGTACCATTACTAGGTTAAGTTTATCTATAGGTACCATTACTAGGTTAAGTGTATAAAGTTTATCTATAGGTACCATTACTAAGTTATTATTAGATTTATCTATAGGTACCATTACTAAGTTAAGTGTATAAAGTTTATCTATAGGTACCATTACTAGGTTAAGTGTATAAAGTTTATCTATAGGTACCATTACTAAGTTATTATTAGATTTATCTATAGGTACCATTACTAAGTTATTATTAGATTTATCTATAGGTACCATTACTAAGTTAAGTGTATAAAGTTTATCTATACCATTACTAAGGTATTATTAGATTTATCTATAGGTACCATTACTAAGTGTATATTTCTTGGTTTATTCCTAGGTAAAGAGACACCATTATTTGGGTGATGGATCATCATGTGTGGTCGCAGACAAAGGCGATGAGGTACGTAACATTGGGTGTGTTTGATGAATGTTAACAGTCATAGCATTTTAATATTGAACTGTGAATATCGGGGTTTGATATATAATTGGTCTCATAACCTGAGTTGAAGCTATAACAGTTACTTTAATTTGGCTGCAGGGCAAGTGATATTTTCTATGAACTTTCCTCATGGTAACTGATGGTAAAGTGAAATTTTCTATGAACTTGCCCTACTGGAAAGTGAAATTTTCTATGAACTTGCCCTACTGGAAAGTGATATTTTCTATGAACTTGCCCTACTGGAAAGTGAAATTTTCTATGAACTTGACTGACGAGAAAGTAATATTTAGATAATGCATTGCCACAAAAATGTCAAACAAATTATTGTACATGGAAGTAACTACAGACCCCTTGTAATCTGATGTACTGTTAACTACGGACACCTTGTAATCTGATGTACTGTTAACGACGGACCCCTTGTTATCTGATGTACTGTTAACTACTGACATCTTGTAATCTGATGTACTGTTAACGAGGGACACCCTGTAATCTGATGTACTGTTAACTACGGACACCTTGTAATCTGATGTACTGTTAACTACGGACATCTTGTAATCTGATGTACTGTTAACGACGGACACCCTGTAATCTGATGTACTGTTAACTACGGACATCTTGTGATCTGATGTACTGTTAACTACAGACACCTGTAATCTGATGTACTGTTAACTACGGACACCTTGTAATCTGATGTACTGTTAACTACGGACACCTTGTGATCTGATGTACTGTTAACTACTGACACCTTGTGATCTGATGTACTGTTAACTACGGACACCTTGTAATCTGATGTACTGTTAACTACGGACACCTTGTAGTCTGATGTACTGTTAACTACGGACACCTTGTAATCTGATGTACTGTTAACTACTGACACCTTGTAATCTGATGTACTGTTAACTACGGACACCTTGTAATCTGATGTACTGTTAACTACTGACACCTTGTAATCTGATGTACTGTTAACTACTGACACCTTGTAGTCTGATGTACTGTTAACTACTGACATCTTGTAGTCTGATGTACTGTTAACTACGGACACCTTGTAATCTGATGTACTGTTAACTACGGACACCTTGTAATCTGATGTACTGTTAACTACTGACACCTTGTGATCTGATGTACTGTTAACTACGGACACCTTGTAATCTGATGTACTGTTAACTACAGACACCTTGTAATCTGATGTACTGTTAACTACGGACACCTGGTAATCTGATGTACTGTTAACTACTGACACCTTGTAATCTGATGTACTGTTAACTACTGACACCTTGTGATCTGATGTACTGTTAACGAGGGACATCTTGTATTCTGATGTACTGTTAACTACGGACACCTTGTAGTCTGATGTACTGTTAACTACGGACACCTTGTAATCTGATGTACTGTTAACTACGGACACCTTGTAATCTGATGTACTGTTAACTACGGACACCTTGTAGTCAGATGTACTGTTAACTACGGACACCTTGTAGTCTGATGTACTGTTAACTACGGACACCTTGTAATCTGATGTACTGTTAACTACTGACACCTGTAATCTGATGTACTGTTAACTACGGATACCTTGTAATCTGATGTACTGTTAACTACGGACACCTGTAATCTGATGTACTGTTAACTACGGATACCTTGTAGTCTGATGTACTGTTAACTACAGACACCTTGTAATCTGTTGTACTGTTAACTACGGACACCTTGTAATCTGATGTACTGTTAACTACTGACACCTTGTAATCTGATGTACTGTTAACTACGGATACCTTGTAATCTGATGTACTGTTAACTACTGACACCTGTAATCTGATGTACTGTTAACTACTGACACCTTGTAATCTGATGTACTGTTAACTACTGACACCTGTAATCTGATGTACTGTTAACTACGGACACCTTGTAGTCTGTTGTACTGTTAACTACTGACACCTTGTAATCTGATGTACTGTTAACTACGGACACCTTGTAATCTGATGTACTGTTAACTACGGACACCTTGTAGTCTGATGTACTGTTAACTACGGACATCTTGTAATCTGATGTACTGTTAACTACGGACACCTTGTAATCTGATGTACTGTTAACTACTGACACCTTGTAATCTGATGTACTGTTAACTACGGACACCTTGTAATCTGATGTACTGTTAACTACTGACACCTTGTAGTCTGATGTACTGTTAACTACGGACACCTTGTAATCTGTTGTACTGTTAACTACGGACACCTTGTAATCTGATGTACTGTTAACTACTGACCCCTTGTAATCTGATGTACTGTTAACTACGGACACCTTGTAATCTGATGTACTGTTAACTACTGACACCTTGTAGTCTGTTGTACTGTTAACTACCGACACCTTGTAGTCTGTTGTACTGTTAACTACCGACACCTTGTAATCTGATGTACTGTTAACTACGGACACCTGTAATCTGATGTACTGTTAACTACTGACACCTTGTAATCTGATGTACTGTTAACTACCGACACCTTGTAGTCTGTTGTACTGTTAACTACGGACACCTGTAATCTGATGTACTGTTAACTACTGACCCCTTGTGATCTGATGTACTGTTAACTACGGACACCTTGTAATCTGATGTACTGTTAACTACGGACACCTTGTAGTCTGATGTACTGTTAACTACTGACACCTTGTAATCTGTTGTACTGTTAACTACGGACACCTTGTAATCTGATGTACTGTTAACTACTGACACCTTGTGATCTGATGTACTGTTAACTACGAACACCTTGTAATCTGATGTACTGTTAACTACGGACCCCTTGTAATCTGATGTACTGTTAACTACTGACACCTTGTAGTCTGATGTACTGTTAACTACGGACACCTTGTAATCTGTTGTACACAGTTAACTACGGACACCTTGTAATCTGTTGTACACAGTTAACTACTGACACCTTGTAATCTGTTGTACTGTTAACTACTGACACCTTGTGATCTGATGTACTGTTAACTACGGATACCTTGTAATCTGATGTACTGTTAACTACTGACACCTTGTAATCTGTTGTACTGTTAACTACCGACACCTTGTAGTCTGATGTACTGTTAACTACGGACACCTTGTAATCTGATGTACTGTTAACTACTGACACCTTGTAATCTGATGTACTGTTAACTACTGACGCCTTGTAATCTGATGTACTGTTAAATACGGACACCTTGTAATCTGATGTACTGTTAACTACGGACACCTTGTACTCTGATGTACTGTTAACTACAGACACCTTGTAATCTGATGTACTGTTAACTACTGACACCTTGTAATCTGATGTACTGTTAACTACGGACGCCTTGTACTCTGATGTACTGTTAACTACAGACCCCTTGTAGTCTGATGTACTGTTAACTACTGACACCTTGTAATCTGATGTTCTGTTAACGACGGACCCCTTGTAATCTGATGTACTGGAGGATAGCGGATAATTATGAAACTTAATGACAAAATGGATGAATGCAAAAAAGCAAATTGTTATTTTCCAGGGAGGGCCCTTCAAAATATTTTGCCCTGCAAATAAAACATTGTTGATATATGGATCGTCATCAGTTTGTCTATAAGTGAACTTCACTTGATACAATATTTCCATCACAGGCTGCAGCAGTGGCGCTGTCCTCCCTAATACAGGCGCTGTACGAGACAAACATGGTTGCCATAGTGAGGAGGGTGTACAGTGCAGCATCCGGACCTAAGTTGGGATGTCTCATACCACACATCAAAGCTGACTATGAGGTACGTATACTACCACACATCAAAGCTGACTATGAGGTGTGTATACTACCACATGTCAAAGCTGACTATATGAGGTGCGTATACTTGTAAAAACAAAGATGGCTGACAAGTTTAGCATTAGTGACTTTTTACACTCTTATTGAATGCCGCAGAGTTGTCCAGGTACCAAGTGTCGCCTTTTGTCCTTCAATCTATTTTTCCATCACATGTTTGGTCAAAGAATTTTTCCACAGGTTTCATGCACTCAGTAATGTGATGCTAATATTTTGCATGAGGGTCTTTACAGGTAAAACATCTACGCTGTCTAGTGATGTTTTAAACAAAGAGTCACATCATTGTACATGTATAATGTGTATTTTGTTTCTTTGCTAATGTTTTTGAAGTCAAAATAGCAGATGTTTGGAACCAGTACACTAATTATGTTAGTTAAAGGAAAGTGCTGGCTGTAAGGCATGATACTAAGTGGCAGATCCCAGAATCATAAAGGGTTTGTTATTTAACTCTAATGGGAGTGTTTTTCCATAATCACATAAATATCCAGGTGAACAATACAAGCCCTCTAAGCCTCTTGTTTATTTTTTCATAAAGATTATGTAGAACTTATTAATAAGTATTAATTATTTTATCAGAGAAGTGGCAGCTCCAATTCTAAACCAGCTTTAAATTCTTCATTTCTTCTTCAGCTAAAAACACTCCTATGCATTTAATGATATGCCATGGAGGCGTTGCTGGTAGGGTTATATATTGCTTGCCTGTGTGGTTTTAATTAACTATTTGGTAATGTACATTGTTGATTAAGAGCTTAGCTTTTCAAAGTTGATGGTATATATTAAATCCATACTCTGTGCTTTAAGTGATTAGACAACTGTTGTTGAACTGGTTTTGGAATTTAAGCTGTTACACAGCTGTATCCCTTTTGGTGGTCTTTGTCTAAGGATCCCATGTGATCCAAACCTTCTACCATATTCTGGCTGCCATTTTGTTTTCTAACGGCAATTATAAATTTAGACTTACCTTGATTTCTGGAATTCTTTATTAGAGATTAATTCAAAAGGAACCATTGAACAACCACTAGCTTTCATGTTGATTGACAGTTAATTAACTGTGTCTAACTTAGATGTATCTTAACTGCAAGTACATGGTTTTGTGATGAGACAAGTACATGGTTTTGTGATGAGACAAGTACATGGTTTTGTGATGAGACAAGTACATGGTTTTGTGATGAGACAAGTACATGGTTTTGTGATGAGACAAGTACATGGTTTTGTGATGAGACAATAATGTGGCTTTGTGATGAGACAAGTACATGGTTTTGTGATGAGACAATAATGTGGTTTTGTGATGAGACAAGTACATGGTTTTGTGATGAGACAAGTACATGGTTTTGTGATGAGACAAGTACATGGTTTTGTGATGAGACAATAATGTGGCTTTGTGATGAGACAATAACGTGGCTTTGTGATGAGACAATAACGTGGTTTTGTGATGAGACAATAACGTGGCTTTGTGATGAGACAATAATGTGGCTTTGTGATGAGACAATAACGTGGTTTTGTGATGAGACAATAACGTGGCTTTGTGATGAGACAATAACGTGGCTTTGTGATGAGACAATAATGTGGCTTTGTGATGAGACAATAACGTGGTTTTGTGATGAGACTATAACGTGGCTTTGTGATGAGACAATAACGTGGTTTTGTGATGAGACAATAACGTGGTTTTGTGATGAGACAATAACGTGGCTTTGTGATGAGACTATAACGTGGCTTTGTGATGAGACAATAACGTGGCTTTGTGATGAGACAATAACGTGGCTTTGTGATGAGACAATAACGTGGTTTTGTGATGAGACAATAACGTGGTTTTGTGATGAGACAATAACGTGGTTTTGTGATGAGACAATAATGCGGCTTTGTGATGAGACAATAACGTGGTTTTGTGATGAGACAATAACGTGGTTTTGTGATGAGACAATAACGTGTCTTTGTGATGAGACAATAACGTGGCTTTGTGATGAGACAATTATGTGGCTTTGTGATGGGACAATAACGTGTCTTTGTGATGAGACAATAACGTGGCTTTGTGATGAGACAATAACGTGGCTTTGTGATGAGACAATAACGTGGTTTTGTGATGAGACAATTATGTGGCTTTGTGATGGGACAATAACGTGTCTTTGTGATGAGACAATAACGTGGCTTTGTGATGAGACAATAACGTGGCTTTGTGATGAGACAATAACGTGGTTTTGTGATGAGACAATTACGTGGCTTTGTGATGAGACAATAACGTGGCTTTGTGATGAGACAATAACGTGGCTTTGTGATGAGACAATAACGTGGCTTTGTGATGAGACAATTACGTGTCTTTGTGATGAGACAATAATGTGGCTTTGTGATGAGACAATAACGTGGTTTTGTGATGAGACAATAATGTGGCTTTGTGATGAGACAATAATGTGGCTTTGTGATGAGACAATAACGTGGCTTTGTGATGAGACAATAATGTGGCTTTGTGATGAGACAATAACGTGGCTTTGTGATGAGACAATTATGTGGCTTTGTGATGAGACTATAACGTGGCTTTGTGATGAGACAATAACGTGGTTTTGTGATGAGACAATAACGTGGCTTTGTGATGAGACAATTATGTGGCTTTGTGATGAGACAATAACGTGGCTTTGTGATGAGACAATTATGTGGCTTTGTGATGAGACTATAACGTGGCTTTGTGATGAGACAATAACGTGGTTTTGTGATGGGACAATTACGTGGCTTTGTGATGAGACAATAACGTGGTTTTGTGATGGGACAATAACGTGGCTTTGTGATGAGACAATAACGTGGCTTTGTGATGAGACAATAACGTGGCTTTGTGATGAGACTATAACGTGGCTTTGTGATGAGACAATAATGTGGCTTTGTGATGAGACTATAACGTGGCTTTGTGATGAGACAATAAGGTGGCTTTGTGATGAGACAATAACGTGGCTTTGTGATGAGACAATAATGTGGCTTTGTGATGAGACAATAATGTGGCTTTGTGATGAGACAATAATGTGGCTTTGTGATGAGACAATAACGTGGCTTTGTGATGAGACAATAATGTGGCTTTGTGATGAGACAATTACGTGGTTTTGTGATGAGACAATTACGTGGCTTTGTGATGAGACAATTACATGGTTTTGTGATGAGACAATAATGTGGCTTTGTGATGAGACAAGTACATGGTTTTGTGATGAGACAATAATGTGGCTTTGTGATGAGACAATAATGTGGCTTTGTGATGAGACAATAACATGGTTTTGTGATGAGACAATAACATGGTTTTGTGATGAGACAATAATGTGGCTTTGTGATGAGACAATAACGTGGTTTTGTGATGAGACAATAATGTGGCTTTGTGATGAGACAATAACATGGTTTTGTGATGAGACAATAATGTGGCTTTGTGATGAGACAAGTACATGGTTTTGTGATGAGACAATAACGTGGTTTTGTGATGAGACAATAATGTGGCTTTGTGATGAGACAATAACGTGGTTTTGTGATGAGACAATAATGTGGCTTTGTGATGAGACAATAACGTGGTTTTGTGATGAGACAATAATGTGGTTTTGTGATGAGACAATAACGTGGCTTTGTGATGAGACAATAATGTGGCTTTGTGATGAGACAATAACGTGGCTTTGTGATGAGACAATAACGTGGCTTTGTGATGAGACAATAACGTGGCTTTGTGATGAGACAATTACGTGGCTTTGTGATGAGACAATAACGTGGTTTTGTGATGAGACAATAATGTGGCTTTGTGATGAGACAATAACGTGGCTTTGTGATGAGACAATAACGTGGCTTTGTGATGAGACTAAAATGTGGCTTTTTTAGTGAATCCAATATGAATAATACAATTTTTGAAATTAGCTCGTCTGAATTGTAATTTTTGCTTTGTCAGAACATAAATCATTTCATTCTGTACAACTGTGTTTTTCAGTGTTTGCTCTATGTTGAGTTGCCGTTTATGGAAGACGTACGACAGTTCACATTTGGTAGCTTACCTATTACCAAAGAAAATCTGTCAACAGCAAATAACAAATTTGCTCCATCTGGTAAGAAAACACGGTGGTTTTAGATTAAAGATGAGTATAATTATAACCCTCTACAGTTGTTACAAGTAAACTTCCGTTATACAAAGTCTTCTCGCATTGGCACCTTTTTCATGCCGTGTGAGACATGTAATTATACCCCCACTTTATTAGTTAACAGTATAGCAATCACTTTGTCTACCAACTTTGTTCAAATGAATGACCTCTATGTACGTTCAAAGTCCCAGCGAACAAATATCAAATATATAAACAGCTTCTTCTCATACCAAGGGGCATTGGGTCATGATATTTGGCCATAGGCCAGTAGCTTGCTGGGTCATGACATTGGGCCAGTAGCTTGCTGGGTCATGACATTGGGCCAATAGTATGCTGGGTCATGACATTGGGCCAGTAGTGTGCTGGATCTTGACATTGGGCCAGTAGTGTGATGGGTCATGACATTGGACCAGTAGTGTGATGGGTTATGATATTAGGCCAGTAGTGTGATGGGTCATGACATTGGGCCAGTAGTGTGATGGGTCATGACATTGGGCCAATAGTGTGATGGGTCATGACATTGGGACAGTAGCTTGCTAGGTCATGACATTGGGCCAGTAGTGTTCTGGGTTATGACATTGGGCCAGTAACTTGCTGGATCATGACATTGGACCAGTAGCATGCTAGGTCATGACATTGGGCCAGTAGCTTGCTGGGTCATGACATTGGGCCAGTAGTATGCTGGGTCAGGACATTGGGCCAGTAGCTTGCTGGGTCACAGTCAGGACATTGGGCCAGTAGTGTGCTGGGTCAGGACATTGGGCCAGTAGTATGCTGGGTCATGACATTGGGCCAGTAGTGTGCTAGGTCATGACATTGGGACAGTAGTGTGATGGGTCATGACATTGGGACAGTAGCTTGCTAGGTCATGACATTGGACCAGTAGTGTGATGGGTTATGACATTGGGACAGTAGCTTGCTAGGTCATGACATTGGACCAGTAGTGTGATGGGTTATGACATTGGGACAGTAGCTTGCTAGGTCATGACATTGGACCAGTAGTGTGATGGGTCATGCCATTGGGCCAGTAGTGTGATGGGTCATGACATTGGGCCAGTAGTGTGATGGGTTATGACATTGGGCCAGTAGTGTGATGGGTTATGACATTGGGCCAGTAGTGTGCTGGATCATGACATTGGGCCAGTAGTGTGATGGGTCATGACATTGGGCCAGTAGCTTGCTGGGTCACTGTCAGGACATTGGGCCACTAATGTGCTGGGTCAGGACATTGGGCCAGTAGTATGCTGGGTCATGACATTGGGCCAGTAGCGTGCTAGGTCATGACATTGGGCCAGTAGCATGCTTGGTCATGACATTTGGCCAGTAGTGTGATGGGTCATGACATTTGGCCAGTATCTTGCTAGGTCATGACATTGGGCCAGTAGCTTGCTGGATCATGACATTGGGCCAGTAGTATGCTGGATCATGACATTGGGCCAGTAGCGTGCTAGGTCATGACATTGGGCCAGTAGTGTGCTGGGTTATGACATTGGGACAGTAGCTTGCTAGGTCATGACATTGGGCCAGTAGTGTGATGGGTCATGACATTTGGTCAGTATCTTGCTAGGTCATGACATTGGACCAGTAGTGTGATGGGTTATGACATTGGGACAGTAGCTTGCTAGGTCATGACATTGGCCAGTAGTGTGGTGGTTCATGACATTGCGCCAGTAGTGTGATGGGTTATGACATTGGGCCAGTAGTGTGCTGGGTCATGACATTGGGCCAGTAGTGTGATGGGTCATGACATTGGGCCAGTAGCTTGCTGCATCATGACATTGGACCAGTAGCGTGCTAGGTCATGACATTGGGCCAGTAGCTTGCTGGGTTACCGTCAGGACATTGGGCCAGTAGTGTGCTGGGTCAGGACATTGGGCCAGTAGTATGCTGGGTCATGACATTGGGCCCGTAGCTTGCTGGGTCATGACATTGGGCCAGTAGCTTGCTGGGTCACCGTCAGGACATTGGGCCAGTAGTATGCTGGGTCAGGACATTTGGCCAGTAGCGTGCTAGGTCATGACATTGGTCCAGTAGCATGCTGGGTCATGACATTTGGCCAGTAGCTTGCTGGGTCATGACATTGGGCCAGTAGTGTGCTGGGTTATGACATTTGGCCAGTAGCATGCTGGGTCATGACATTGGGCAGTAGCTTGCTTGGTCATGACATTTGGCCAGTAGCTTGCTTGGTCATGACATTGGGCCAGTAGTGTGATGGGTTATGACATTGGGCCAGTAGCATGCTGGGTCATGACATTGGGCCAGTAGTGCGATGGGTCTTGACATTGGGCCAATAGTGTGCTGGGTCAGGACATTGGGCCAGTAGTGTGATGGGTCTTGACATTGGGCCAATAGTGTGCTGGGTCAGGACATTGGGCCAGTAGTGTGATGGGTCTTGACATTGGGCCAATAGTGTGCTGGGTCAGGACATTGGGCCAGTAGCGTGGTAGATCATGACATTGGGCCAGTAGTGTGATGGGTCTTGACATTGGGCCAATAGTGTGCTGGGTCAGGACATTGGGCCAGTAGTGTGATGGGTCATGACATTGGGCCAGTAGCGTGGTATACGTAGTTCATGACATTGGGCCAGTAGCGTGGTATACGTAGTTCATGACATTGGGCCAGTAGTGTGATGGGTTATGACATTTGGGCCAGTAGTGTGATGGGTTATGACATTGGGCCAGTAGTGTGTTATACGTAGTTCATGACATTGGGCCAGTAGTGTGCTTGGTTATGACATTTGGGCCAGTAGTGTGATGGGTCATGACATTGGGCCAGTAGTGTGATAGGTTATGACATTGGGCCAGTAGTGCGATGGGTTATGACATTGGGCCAGTAGTGTGATTGGTTATGACATTGGGCCAGTAGCGTGGTATACGTAGTTCATGACATTGGGCCAGTAGTGTGATGGGTTATGACATTGGGCCAGTAGTGTGATGGGTTATGACATTGGACCAGTAGTGTGATGGGTCATGACATTGGGCCAGTAGTGTGATGGGTCATGACATTGGGCCAGTAGTGTGATGGGTTATGACATTGGGCCAGTAGTGTGATGGGTTATGACATTGGGCCAGTAGTGTGATGGGTCATGACATTGGGCCAGTAGTGTGATGGGTCATGACATTGGGCCAGTAGTGTGCTTGGTTTAATGGCTTATGTTTGAGATGAATAACATTGAACTTTTTTTAAGATCACAGGGGTCAAATGTGTTAAAATATTTAAACAAGTTCTTCTCATAACCAAGATATATACTCAGGATCAAGATACTGGCCATGCCGGGATGAATGGATACCAAATTTGTTCCTCTTAATGACCTTAATGTATTTTGAAGGTTTCGGAAGTCACATATATATGTGTTAAATCATTAATTGAGGAAGTGAGCTAGGGCAAAGATATTTGGAAAGCATTATGCTTGGATACAGGACTGAAAAATGTATTTAAACGAGTAATAATCTTAGCCTTTTCTCATATTTGAATGAAGAGGTAATCAGCTTTTATTATTAGCCCACCAAGAAAAGAAGAGATCAGTCTGACATAGAACCAATAAAATCATTCAATGGTGGGCACCACGATCTCTCTGGGATCTCTTGTTATTAATAGCACATTCAAAAATTATCTGGATGAATAGGTCCTAGTAGCAAATCAGCGACAGGCCCATTGGGCTTCTTGTAATCGTTTGATGAAATGTTGTCGCTCTCATGGGATATCTCAAACATCAGCATTAAATACACTTAAGTAACCAAGGATTTTGTATATTTTGTGGTTACAATATGAAAAACCATTTATTTACGCTTCAAACATTAGGTGAAACCATCACCTCTAATGCTTCAAACATTAGGTGAAACCATCACCTCTAATGCTTCAAACATTAGGTGAAACCATCACTTCTAATGCTTCAAACATTAGGTGAAACCATCACTTCTAATGCTTCAAACATTAGGTGAAACCATCATCACTAATTTGCTTCAATCATTTGGTGAAACCATCACTTCTTTGACCGTTGAAAATCACCCCTTTTGATGCTGATTGTATTTTGACAGAGAAACAACTGGAAGTCGTTGACAACCTTATCACAACAATGGACCTTTGTCAGTCACAAGGGTGAGTAGCAACATTATATAGACCTAGAAACTGGCTCATCAAAACAATATCAGAAACTAGTCCTCAAAATAATACCAGAAACTGGCTTCTCAAAACAATACCAGGAACTGGCTTCTCAAAACAATATCAGAAACTCACTTCTCAAAACATTATCAGAAACTGGCTTCTCAAAACAATATCAGAAACTAGTCCTCAAAACAATACCAGAAACTGGCTTCTCAAAACAAAACCAGAAACTGGCTTCTCAAAACAATATCAGAAACTGGCTTCTCAAAACAATATCAGAAACTGGCTTGTCAAAACAATATCAGAAACTGGCTTCTCAAAATAATATCAGAAACTGATTTCTCAAAACAATATCTGAAACTGACTTCTCAAAACAATATCATAAACTGGCTTCTCAAAACAATATCAGAAACTGGCTTCTCAAAACAATATGAGAAACTGGCTTCTCAAAACAATATCAGAAACTGGCTTCTCAACAAAAATCAGAAAATGCATACAGTTGTGAGGTTTTTATAAGATCAGTGAGCCTTTTATGGGATCAGTGAGTCTTTTATGGGATCAATTTTAAGTTTCCATTATGCTAAAATCCCTATTGAAAAATAAAAAGCTGAAAATATTCATCTTGGTCATACAGTTAGGTACAGTTGGACCAAGCCTGGTCAATGTGTACATCTGCAGATGTTAGATTCAATTTGTCACATACTTATAATGTAGGTCACCATGACCTAAGGGATGTAAGATTGACACATACTTATAATGTAGGTCACCATGACCTAAGGGATGTAAGATTGTCACATACTTATAATGTAGGTCACCATGACCTAAGGGATGTAAGATTGACACATACTTATAATGTAGGTCACCATGACCTAAGGGATGTAAGATTGTCACATACTTATAATGTAGGTCACCATGACCTAAGGGATGTAAGATTGACACATACTTATAATGTAGGTCACCATGACCTAAGGGATGTAAGATTGTCACATACTTATAATGTAGGTCACCATGGCCATGACCTAAGGGATGTAAGATTGTCATACCTGTTGCTGTATTATGAACAGTTTATATAACACCTGTTGTCGCTGTAGTCTAAACAGTTTATATAACATCTGTTGTTACTGTAGTCTAAACAGTTTATATAACACCTGTTGTTGTTGCTGTAGTCTGGACAGTTTATATAACACCTGTTGTTGTTGCTGTAGTCTGAACAGTTTATATAACACCTGTTGTCGCTGTAGTCTGAACAGTTTATATAACACCTGTTGTTGCTGTAGTCTAAACAGTTTATATAACATCTGTTGTTGTAGTCTGAACAGTTTATATAACACCTGCTGTCGCTGTAGTCTGAACAGTTTATATAACACCTGTTGTTGTTGTAGAAGTCTGGACAGTTTACATAATACCTGTTGTTGTTGTAGTCTGAACAGTTTATATAACACCCGTTGTTGTTGTAGTCTGAACAGTTTATATAACACCTGTTGTTGTTGTAGTCTGAACAGTTTATATAACACCTGTTGTTGTTGTAGTCTGAACAGTTTATATAACATCTGTTGTTACTGTAGTCTGAACAGTTTATATAACACCTGCTGTCGCTGTAGTCTGAACAGTTTATATAACACCTGTTGTTACTGTAGTCTAAACAGTTTATATAACACCTGTTGTTGTTGCTGTAGTCTGGACAGTTTATATAACACCTGTTGTTGTTGCTGTAGTCTGAACAGTTTATATAACACCTGTTGTTGCTGTAGTCTGAACAGTTTATATAACACCTGTTGCTGTCGCTGTAGTCCGAATAGTTTATGTAACACCTGTTGTTGCTGTAGTCTGAACAGTTTATATAACACCTGTTGTTGTTGCTGTAGTCTGAACAGTTTATATAACACCTGTTGTTGTTGCTGTAGTCTGAACAGTTTATATAACACCTGTTGTCGCTGTAGTCTGAACAGTTTATATAACACCTGTTGTTGCTGTAGTCTGAACAGTTTATATAACACCTGTTGCTGTCGCTGTAGTCCGAATAGTTTATGTAACACCTGTTGTTGCTGTAGTCTGAACAGTTTATATAACACCTGTTGTTGTTGCTGTAGTCTGAACAGTTTATATAACACCTGTTGTTGCTGTAGTCTGAACAGTTTATATAACACCTGTTGTTGCTGTAGTCTAAACAGTTTATATAACACCTGTTGTTACTGTAGTCTGAACAGTTTATATAACACCTGTTGTTACTGTAGTCTGAACAGTTTATATAACACCTGTTGTTGTTGTAGTCTGAACAGTTTATATAACACCTGTTGTTACTGTAGTCTGAACAGTTTATATAACACCTGTTGTTGCTGTAGTCTGAACAGTTTATATAACACCTGTTATTGCTGTAGTCTGAACAGTTCATATAAAACCTGTCATGATTGTAGTGATGATGAGGAGGAGGATGAAGAAGAAGAAACCACAGAGTATCTGAAGTCTAAGTTGACCTTTAACCCTCACTTCCAGAGGCTGTATCAGGTATACAATCTATATACAGAAGTTATGTATCATTTAAATAAATTGGACCTTTGTTAGACCAGAAAACTCCATCAGCCATGTCAGCAAATTGTTTTTTTATAAAATCAATGAAATTCTTAAGTTTCTAAATTTTTAAACTGAAATTATGGTTTTACGAGTAACCGAGAGCTAATGCTGTCACCCCGGTGTCGGTGTCGGCGTCGGCGTCCCACCCCAAAACTTTAAAGTTTTTGGAGTAAGTTTTTGACAAGCTTGTAAGTCCAAAAGTATACACCTCATACCCTTCTAAATTTGTTTATACATTCATTAGAGGTCTTGGAGTGATGTTATGGCAAAATAATGCAGAAAAAAATGTGATTTTTTTGCATTTTACCATTTTGTGGACTTAACTTTTTTAGCACCAAAACCCACTTTAAAGTTTTTGGAGTAAGTTTTTGGAAAGCTTGTAAGTCCAAAAGTATACACCTCATGCCCTTCTAATTTGGTTTATACATTCATTAGAGGTCTATTAGTCATGTTATGGCAAAATCATGCAGACAAAAATTGTGATTTTTTCACATTTTACCATTTTGTGGACTTAACTTTTTTGGCACCAAAACTCACTTTAAAGTTTTGGGGGTGAGTCCAAAAGTATACACCTATCACCCTTCTAATTTGTTTATACATTCATTAGAGATCCAGGAGTGATGCTGTGGCAAATCATACAGAAAAAAATTGGCATTTGGCATTTTACCATTTTGTGGACCTACTTTTTTTGACACAAAAACTCCCTTTAAAGATTTTGGGGGTTAGTTTTGAAATGCTTGTAAGTCCACACCCTTCTTAAAATGTATTTGGTTTATACATCCATTAGAGGTCTAGGAGCGATATTATGTGACATACAATTTCAAAATGACATGCTTATACATACATAAAAAATGAATGCATAGTGTGATTGCTGCCGCCGGTGAGCTTTCGCAATCATTGATTGCACTTGTATACTGAGCTGTTAAGCAATTCTGACTTTGTGTTACCTGCAATATAATGCAAAGAAATTTGTTAAATAATTACATTAGAATTGTTTATATAATTTTGTCTATCAAGGAAATTTTACTATGTGGTTTACTAGTGTCTCCAACATCGAGGCCTCAATCCAGATGAACCATTAGCTGAGTTATCTCCCCTGGTTGCAAATTACCTGAAGCCACCTCAAGAGATCCTCACCAAGTGTGAAGAACACATTGAGGGCCTTAAAAAACTGTTCAAACTGGAAGTAGTGAAACGGAAAGAGGAGAAGACTGGTGAGAATCAGTTCAAAGAAAGGTACGTCAGAAGTTAACAATGTTAAGTTTGGTTTGTAGGTACGTCAGACATTGTTAATTTTAGTTTGTAGGTACGTCAGACATTGTTAATTTTAGTTTGTAGGTACGTCAGACAATGTAAAGTTTGGTTTGTAGGTATGTCAGACAATGTAAAGTTTGGTTTGTAGGTACGTCAGACATTGTTAAGTTTGTAGGTACGTCAGACAATGTTAAGTTTGATTTGTAGGTACGTCAGACATTGTTAAGTTTGGTTTGTAGGTACGTCAGACATTGTTAAGTTTGGTTTGTAGGTACGTCAGACATTGTTAAGTTTGGTTTGTAGGTACGTCAGACATTGTTAAGTTTAGTTTGTAGGTACATCAGACATTGTTAAGTTTGTAGGTACGTCAGACATTGTTAAGTTTGATTTGTAGGTACGTCAGACATTGTTATGTTTGGTTTGTAGGTACGTCAGACATTGTTCAGTTTGGTTTGTAGGTACGTCAGACATTGTTAAGTTTGGTTTGTAGGTACGTCAGACATTGTTATGTTTGAGTTGTAAAGTGCATTTTGTCTCCTGTATGACAAGACAAAAGAAGCAAGAATCAATCATACAATGTGTAAACAAATTTTTGTTTGAAATATATTGAATTTTTATGAAAAAGGTAAATCGATTTTGAGTACATTCTTTTTAATTCATTTATATAGGAATATAATTTGTCAAGATTTCAATACATATTCTGATAACATTTTTGATTTATCTGTTAATCATTTTATTGCTTAGTGATGAAGGTGAAGCTGGAAAAGCTAAGAAGCCACGCCTTGACGATGACCTTGAGGGTGGCATGGCTGACATCACAAGGGCAAAGGTCACAGAGGTAAATTTTGGGATTCCTTTAAAAGATATATTTGGCCCTTTCTCCAAACACATATGGGTAGAATTGACGTGGATATACAGACTTCATAAAATGAAATATTTTGAAACCTTGGTCCTTGCACTATCACTAGGCCTTATCTTAAATTGTTAGTGACTGATAAATCTAAACCATCATCCGATGGCTGTTTAAATCGACTTCGTCTGTTAGTTCAGTGACTGATAAATGTAAACCATCATCAGATGGCTGTTTAAATCGCCTTCGTCTGTTAGTTCAGTGACTGATAAATGTAAACCATCATCCGATGACTGTTTAAATCGCCTTCGTCTGTTAGTTCAGTGACTGATAAATGTAAACCATCATCCGATGGCTGTTTAAATCGCCTTCGTCTGTTAGTTCAGTGACTGATAAATGTAAACCATCATCCGATGGCTGTTTAAATCGCCTTCGTCTGTTAGTTCAGTGACTGATGAATGTAAACTATCATCAGATGGCTGTTTAAATCGCCTTCGTCTTTAAGTTCAGTGACTGATAAATGTAAACCATCATCCGATGGCTGTTTAAATCGCCTTCGTCTGTTAGTTCAGTGACTGATAAATGTAAACCATCATCCGATGGCTGTTTAAATCGCCTTCGTCTGTTAGTTCAGTGACTGATAAATGTAAACCATCATCAGATGGCTGTTTAAATCGACTTCGTCTGTTAGTTCAGTGACTGATAAATGTAAACCATCATCCGATGACTGTTTAAATCGCCTTCGTCTGTTAGTTCAGTGACTGATAAATGTAAACCATCATCAGATGGCTGTTTAAATCGCCTTCGTCTGTTAGTTTAAATAAGTTGCCTTGACCTACATTCAATCTATAAATGACTTCAACTCAGTAACTATGAGGCTAGTTAGAGACCTGATATTGTGTTTGTTGTATGTTGTGTCGAAGTGGTCAGGGCGTTTTAGATCTCAGTAACTATGAGGCTAGAGACCTGATATTGTGTTTGTTGTATGTTGTGTCGAAGTGGTCAGGGCGTTTTAGAACTCAGTAACTATGAGGCTAGAGACCTGATATTGTGTTTGTAGTGTGTTGTGTCGAAGTGGTCAGGACGTTTTAGAACTCAGTAACTATGAGGCTAGAGACCTGATATTGTGTTTGTTGTATGTTGTGTCGAAGTGGTCAGGGCGTTTTAGAACTCAGTAACTATGAGGCTAGAGACCTGATATTGTGTTTGTAGTGTGTTGTGTGGAAGTGGTCAGGGTGTTTTACAACTCAGTAACTATGAGGCTAGTTAGAGACCTGATATTGTGTTTGTAGTATGTTGTGTGGAAGTGGTCAGGGCGTTTTAGAACTCCGTAACTATAAGGCTAGTTAGAGACCTGATATTGTGTTTGTAGTATGTTGTGTGGAAGTGGTCAGGGCGTTTTAGAACTCAGTAACTATGAGGCTAGTGTGATACCTGATATTGTGTTTGTAGTGTGTTGTGTTGAAGTGGTCAGGGCGTTTTAGTAACTATGAGGCTAGTTAGAGGCCTGATATTGTGTTTGTAGTATGTTGTGTCGAAGTGGTCAGGGCGTTTTAGAACTCAGTAACTATGAGGCTAGAGACCTGATATTGTGTTTGTAGTGTGTTGTGTCGAAGTGGTCAGGGCGTTTTAGAACTCAGTAACTATGAGGCTAGAGACCTGATATTGTGTTTGTAGTGTGTTGTGTCGAAGTGGTCAGGGCGTTTTAGAACTCAGTAACTATGAGGCTAGAGACCTGATATTGTGTTTGTAGTATGTTGTGTGGAAGTGGTCAGGGTGTTTTAGAACTCAGTAACTATGAGGCTAGAGACCTGATATTGTGTTTGTAGTATGTTGTGTGGAAGTGGTCAGGGTGTTTTAGAACTCAGTAACTATGAGGCTAGTTAGAGACCTGATATTGTGTTTGTAGTGTGTTGTATCGAAGTGGTCAGGGCGTTTTAGAACTCAGTAACTATGAGGCTAGAGACCTGATATTGTGTTTGTAGTGTGTTGTGTCGAAGTGGTCAGGGCGTTTTAGAACTCAGTAACTATGAGGCTAGTTAGAGACCTGATATTGTGTTTGTAGTGTGTTGTGTTGAAGTGGTCAGGGCGTTTTAGTAACTATGAGGCTAGTTAGAGACCTGATATTGTGTTTGTAGTATGTTGTGTGGAAGTGGTCAGGGCGTTTTAGAACTCAGTAACTATGAGGCTAGAGACCTGATATTGTGTTTGTAGTGTGTTGTGTGGAAGTGGTCAGGGCGTTTTAGAACTCAGTAACTATGAGGCTAGTTAGAGACCTGATATTGTGTTTGTAGTGTGTTGTGTTGAAGTGGTCAGGGCGTTTTAGGTCACCTGAGTCTCGGTTGACCTATTGTGATTGCCTTTTGTCCAGTGTCATGCCTCTTTCGTTATGCGTCATCCATCGTAAACAATTTACATTTTCAACTTTTTTGGTGCTGTGAAACAGCAAAAAACTATTTATTTCTATGATAAATCCCGATGAGTTCAGGATGGGACCGGAAATAATTCTTCCCAAAAAACCACTAACTACACACAAGACAATCTCGTCTCCTTCTGCAAAGTATTTGTATAGGATTCATGCTTTGATATGTTTGAAGACATTTGTTTAAGTTAAATAAATTATAGAAAAACAGTTTAAATCGTACACAATGACCTGTCTTCTGTTCAAATTATTACGCTTGCTTCCTGGTTTTTGCGAGGGGAGATAACTCCTATACACTCTAGTTGATGCACCATTGGAAAGTCACCTATGAGTGCCATTGCCACTTTGATTCTCATTACAAGAGGCCCAGATACCTGATTATGGCCCTGTTGCAGACTGGGATGAAGGGGTACAAAGTTTATTTAAATTAGTGACCTTGGCCTTCATTCAAGACTTAAACATCTCAGGTGACCATTAAGGCCCATGGACCGCTTGTTCTTTGGGCTTTTTGGAGCCGTTAATAGGCCCCATTCCCTATTGAAATTATTTCACATTTAAGCCTAATTCCAAAACTTTGCAGTTTACTCCTGAAGAAAATGTTCCCAAATAACTAATTTTCTTCCGAAAATGTGACAAAAAGGCCCCATACCAAACCAGTGAGTAAAAGCCCTGAGGCTATCAAGTTTGTTCAAAAGAATGGCCCTGATATACATTCAAGGATACAGAGGTCAGCCTTGCTGAAATGTTTGGTTCACGTGGCACGTGTTGTTTGTTTTAGGTCGGTACTGTCACAATAATGTTGTGTGTTGTTTGTTGTAGGTCGGTACTGTCACACTAATGTCGTGTGTTGTTTGTTGTAGGTCGGTACTGTCACACTAATGTTGTGTGTTTTTTGTTGTAGGTCGGTACTGTCACACTAATGTTGTGTGTTGTTTGTTGTAGGTCGGTACTGTCACACTAATGTTGTGTGTTGTTTGTTGTAGGTCGGTGCTGTCACACTAATGTCGTGTGTTTTTTGTTGTAGGTCGGTACTATCACACTAATGTTGTGTGTTTTTTGTTGTAGGTCTGTACTGTCACACTAATCTCATGTGTTGTTTGTTGTAGGTCGGTACTATCACACTAATGTTGTGTGTTGTTTGTTGTAGGTCGGTACTGTCACACTAATGTTGTGTGTTGTTTGTTGTAGGTCGGTACTGTCACACTAATGTTGTGTGTTGTTTGTTGTAGGTCGGTACTGTCACACTAATCTCGTGTGTTTGTTGTAGGTCGGTACTATCACACTAATGTTGTGTGTTTTTTGTTGTAGGTCGGTACTGTCACACTAATCTCGTGTGTTGTTTGTTGTAGGTCGGTACTATCACACTAATGTTGTGTGTTGTGTGTTGTTTGTTGTAGGTCGGTACTGTCACACTTAATTTATAATGTCGTGTGTTGTTTGTTGTAGGTCGGTACTATCACACTAATGTCGTGTGTTTTTGTTGTAGGTCGGTACTGTCACACTAATGTTGTGTGTTGTTTGTTGTAGGTCGGTACTGTCACACTAATGTCGTGTGTTGTTTGTTGTAGGTCGGTACTGTCACACTAATGTTGTGTGTTGTTTGTTGTAGGTCGGTACTGTCACAATAATGTTGTGTGTTGTTTGTTGTAGGTCGGTACTGTCACACTAATGTTGTGTGTTGTTTGTTGTAGGTCGGTACTATCACACTAATGTCGTGTGTTGTTTGTTGTAGGTCGGTACTGTCACACTAATCTCGTGTGTTGTTTGTTGTAGGTCGGTACTGTCACACTAATGTTGTGTGTTGTTTGTTGTAGGTCGGTACTGTCACACCTGTTGAAGACTTTGTTGCGTTCATCAACCAAAAGGACGACGATAAGTTTGAAGAAGGTAACAGCTCAATTCTCTTTGGAGGGCTTCCAAGTTTGTTTAAAGGAATGGCCTTGGCCTACATTCCATGTCACAGGAATCAAATGACGTTTTTCAGGTCAAAGGGGTCAAAGGGCTCTTTAAAAACTGCTACTCATATGACAGTCGAATATAATAGTTAATAGTTTTACATAAGATTGAATATTTACAGATCAACCATAGTTAACCATCAGAGATATTTACAGTGACATCATAGTTAACCATCAGAGATATTTACAGTGACATCATAGTTAACCATCAGAGATATTTACAGTGACATCATAGTTAACCGTTAGAGATATTTACAGTGACATCATAGTTAACTATCAGAGATATTTACAGTGACATCATAGTTAACCGTTAGAGATATTTACAGTGACACCATAGTTAACCATCAGAGATATTTACAGTGACATCATAGTTAACCATCAGAGATATTTACAGTGACATCATAGTTAACCGTTAGAGATATTTACAGTGACATCATAGTTAACCATCAGAGATATTTACAGTGACATCATAGTTAACCATCAGAGATATTTACAGTGACATCATAGTTAACCGTTAGAGATATTTACAGTGACACCATAGTTAACCATCAGAGATATTTACAGTGACATTATAGTTAACCATCAGATATATTTACAGTGACATCATAGTTAATCATCAGAGATATTTACAGATGACATCATAGTTAACTGTCAGAGATATTTACAGTGACATCATAGTTAACTGTCAGAGATATTTACAGATGACATCATAGTTAACCATCAGATATATTTACAGTGACATAGTTAACCGTCAGAGATAGTTATAGTGACATCATAGTTAACCGTCAGAGATAGTTACAGTGACATCATAGTGAACCGTCAGAGATATTTACAGTGACATCATGGTTAACCATCAGAGATATTCACAGTGACATCATAGTTAACCGTCCGAGATATTTACAGTGACATCATAGTTAACCATCAGAGATATTTACATTGACATCATAGTTAACTCAGAGATATTTACAGTGAAATCATAGTTAACCCTCAGAGATAGTTACAGTGACATCATAGTTAACCGTCAGAGATATTTACAGTGACATCATAGTTAACTCAGAGATATTTACAGTGACATCATAGTTAACCGTCAGAGATAGTTATAGTGACATCATAGTTAACCGTCAGAGATATTTACAGTGACATCATAGTTAACTCAGAGATATTTACAGTGACATCATAGTTAACCGTCAGAGATAGTTACAGTGACATCATAGTGAACCGTCAGAGATATTTACAGTGACATCATGGTTAACCATCAGAGATATTCACAGTGACATCATAGTTAACCGTCCGAGATATTTACAGTGACATCATAGTTAACCATCAGAGATATTTACAGATGACATCGTAGTTAACCATCAGATATTTACAGTGACATCATAGTTAACTCAGAGATATTTACAGTGACATCATAGTTAACCGTCAGAGATAGTTATAGTGACATCATAGTTAACCGTCAGAGATATTTACAGTGACATCATAGTTAACTCAGAGATATTTACAGTGACATCATAGTTAACCGTCAGAGATAGTTACAGTGACATCATAGTGAACCGTCAGAGATATTTACAGTGACATCATGGTTAACCATCAGAGATATTCACAGTGACATCATAGTTAACCGTCCGAGATATTTACAGTGACATCATAGTTAACCATCAGAGATATTTACAGATGACATCGTAGTTAACCATCAGATATTTACAGTGACATCATAGTTAACCGTCAGAGAAATTTACAGTGACATCAAAGTTAACCGTCAGAGAAATTTACAGTGACATCATAGTTAACCATCAGAGATATTTACAGTGACATCATAGTTAACCATCAGAGATATTTACAGTGACATCATAGTTAACTCAGAGATATTTACAGTGACATCATAGTTAACCGTCAGAGATAGTTACAGTGACATCATAGTGAACCGTCAGAGATATTTACAGTGACATCATGGTTAACCATCAGAGATATTCACAGTGACATCATAGTTAACCGTCCGAGATATTTACAGTGACATCATAGTTAACCATCAGAGATATTTACAGATGACATCGTAGTTAACCATCAGATATTTACAGTGACATCAAAGTTAACCGTCAGAGAAATTTACAGTGACATCATAGTTAACCCTCAGAGATATTTACAGTGACATCATAGTTAACCATCAGAGATATTTACAGTGATATCATAGTTAACCGTCAGAGATATTTAGTGACATCATAGTTAACCGTCAGAGATATTTACAGTGACATCATAGTTAACCGTCAGAGATAGTTATAGTGACATCATAGTTAACCGTCAGAGATATTTACAGTGACATCATAGTTAACTCAGAGATATTTACAGTGACATCATAGTTAACCGTCAGAGATAGTTACAGTGACATCATAGTGAACCGTCAGAGATATTTACAGTGACATCATGGTTAACCATCAGAGATATTCACAGTGACATCATAGTTAACCGTCCGAGATATTTACAGTGACATCATAGTTAACCATCAGAGATATTTACAGATGACATCGTAGTTAACAATCAGATATTTACAGTGACATCATAGTTAACCGTTAGAGAAATTTACAGTGACATCAAAGTTAACCGTCAGAGAAATTTACAGTGACATCATAGTTAACCATCAGAGATATTTACAGTGACATCATAGTTAACCATCAGAGATATTTACAGTGATATCATAGTTAACCGTCAGAGATATTTAGTGACATCATAGTTAACCGTCAGAGATATTTACAGTGACATCATAGTTAACCGTCAGAGAAATTTACAGTGACATCATAGTTAACCGTCAGAGATAGTTATAGTGACATCATAGTTAACCATCAGAGATATTTACAGTGACATCATAGTTAACCGTCAGAGATAGTTACAGATGACATCATAGTTAACTGTCAGAGATATTTACAGATGACATCATAGTTAACCGTCAGAGATATTTACAGTGACATCATAGTTAACTGTCAGAGATATTTACAGATGACATCATAGTTAACCATCAGATATATTTACAGTGACATAGTTAACCATCAGAGATATTTACAGTGACATCATAGTTAACCATCAGAGATATTTACAGTGACATCATAGTTAACTCAGAGATATTTACAGTGACATCATAGTTAACCGTCAGAGATAGTTACAGTGACATCATAGTGAACCGTCAGAGATATTTACAGTGACATCATGGTTAACCATCAGAGATATTCACAGTGACATCATAGTTAACCGTCCGAGATATTTACAGTGACATCATAGTTAACCATCAGAGATATTTACAGATGACATCGTAGTTAACCATCAGATATTTACAGTGACATCATAGTTAACCGTCAGAGAAATTTACAGTGACATCATAGTTAACCGTCAGAGAAATTTACAGGGACATCATAGTTAACCGTCAGAGATAGTTATAGTGACATCATAGTTAACCATCAGAGATATTTACAGTGACATCATAGTTAACCGTCAGAGATAGTTACAGATGACATCATAGTTGACCGTCAGAAATATTTAGATAGCCATCATAGTTATAACCATCAGAAATAATTTGGTATACAAAAGCTCATCTGAGGCAAAATACAATAGTTTTTTTTTTCGATAGTATCACCAAACTAAGTGACAACTATATGGTCAATGTTTACATAATCAGCCATGGACGTGTCGGTGGATAATGCCGTTGTAACTGTAGGAGTGGGATATTATTGTTGTCGTCCTCCATACCGACCTCGGGTGTGGGACCCACAACAAAGATTACAATCAAAGCTTTTGTAAAACAGATAGACCAGTGACCTCTTTCCACAAAACGTGAAGCATATTTATTGCCTACAAAATGTATATTTTTATGCATCATCAAGGGACTTTAGTTTCCTGCCTAAATAATTGGTACCAAATATCGGTACCATTATAAACTGTCTCATTCTTGCCCAATCAATTTTTTTCAGTGTTTTCGTACTCTTTACTACTGGTTACTTGATCACTTGTGCACATTATTTTTTCATGCCGAAGTTGATTGCTGTTATCCACATATTTAGAAACTTAGAACATTTTTTTCTTGAAAATAGTGATGAAACAGAAGCATAGTGACATAGTAAGAATACAGTGACTGAGTGTCCAACTATGAAAAGTAGACTTACATATACTGATTCAGGTGAATGTGGAAATTAAATCAAACAGCATTCACATTGACTCGGACGGCGTTAGATAGCCAAATCGAAACACTAATTATAATTAAAAGTATACTCTCCAACACTGTCTCAAATTCAGAATGTGATGATTCTGGCAGGCGTAGCATTCTTGTCCCTTCATACATAAATTGAAAATTGACATAATTTCAAAATATTAAATCTAATGATGGCTTAAGTTGTTGACTTGTTAAAGGATCACATATACATTGTTGCCTTTGGTAAATTAGAGACTCACTTACAGAATTGTGTTCACACTGTGTTTGGAGCTTTTGTTGTTTTCTTAATACACTGTTAAGTCAAGAAAAACTGGTCACAAATCTTTGATCAGATAACATCCTTTAATATATGAATAATGTATGTGTGCATAAAACATTTGACTTTGACCATAACTATAAAATAAGAGAGACATCTTGTGTATTTCTAAATTCATGACATAAGATTACACATGAACCTGTGGAATGACTGCCCAATTTGACTTGGATGTATTTCTCATTAATTCCAAAAGTACATTGATTCTGTTTTTATTGTAGTGACATTTAATACCAGCAACAAGCTGGGTATGAATTAAATTAAATTTCTGTGAAACAAAAAATGAATACTGAACTGTGTACTACTGTAAACGTACTTATTTTAGCGCAATCAAATTTTAGCGCATTTGCAGATTTCAGCCAGTTAGCGCAATGATGAATTAGCGCATCCACAGAACTTTCTACAGAAATGGAACGTACAAAAAGTAATTAGCGCAATCATAATTTAGCGCAAGGCTTCCAGCGCGAAAAGCGCTAAAATAAAATTACCGCTAAAATATGTACGTTTACAGTATTTAAATTCAAAATTGATAAAATGAAAAGAAAATATGAATAAAATATAAACTTATACAATGTATAAGTATGCAGACCCAAAATCATTTTAGAGGAAAAATACAAGGTGTTCTTAAATAATTTGTGCTTGATAAATTAATTACACCCACCGTGAAGGATCAATCTAGATCATATCATGTTATTGTAAATTGGAAGTGTCATTGGCACAGACATCATAACTTTGTTAATCTGTTTCTGTAGCGAGTGAACAGATGCAGAAGAGGATACAACAGATTGTAATTGATTCCTTTGGGGCCCAATTCTACCCGAAGGCTATGGATTGTTTGAAGGCTCTCCGCACACACTCAATCAAGGTAAAGCTTATAGTGCTAACCCTAACCCAGCTTCAGGTAAGAAGTTGGTGAAAATAGTTTATTATAACTTGTAACATCTGGGACAGCATCTGTATCAGACAGTGGACCTATCCTACATCAAGTAACTGGGTAACATACTGCCTTAATAATCTACTGGGTAACATACTGCCTTAATAATCTACTGGGTAACATTCTGCCTTAATAATCTACTGGGTAACATACTGCCTTAATAATCTACTGGGTAAAATACTGCCTTAATAATCTACTCGGTAACATACTGCCTTAATAATCTACTGGGTAATATTCTGCCTTAATAATCTACTGGGTAACATAATGCCTTAATAATCTACTGGGTAACCCATACTGCGCCTTAATAATCTACTGGGTAACATACTGCCTTAATAATCTACTGGGTAATATACTGCCTTAATAATCTACTGGGTAACATACTGCCTTAATAATCTGGGTAACACACTGCCTTAATAATCTACTGGGTAACATACTGCCTTAATAATCTACTGGGTAACATACTGCCTTAATAATCTACTGGGTAACATACTGCCTTAATAATCTACTGGGTAACACACTGCCTTAATAATCTACTGGGTAACACACTGCCTTAATAATCTACTGGGTAACACACTGCCTTAATAATCTACTGGGTAACACACTACCTTAATAATCTACTGGGTAACATACTGCCTTAATAATCTACTGGGTAACATACTGCCTTAACAATCTACTGGGTAACACACTACCTTAATTATCTACTGGGTAAAATACTGCCTTAATAATCTACTGGGTAACATACTGCCTTAATAATCTACTGGGTAACATTCTGCCTTAATAATCTACTGGGTAACATACTGCCTTAATAATCTACTGGGTAAAATACTGCCTTAATAATCTACTCGGTAACATACTGCCTTAATAATCTACTGGGTAATATTCTGCCTTAATAATCTACTGGGTAACATAATGCCTTAATAATCTACTGGGTAACCCATACTGCGCCTTAATAATCTACTGGGTAACATACTGCCTTAATAATCTACTGGGTAATATACTGCCTTAATAATCTACTGGGTAACATACTGCCTTAATAATCTGGGTAACACACTGCCTTAATAATCTACTGGGTAACATACTGCCTTAATAATCTACTGGGTAACATACTGCCTTAATAATCTACTGGGTAACATACTGCCTTAATAATCTACTGGGTAACATACTGCCTTAATAATCTACTGGGTAACACACTGCCTTAATAATCTACTGGGTAACATACTGCCTTAATAATCTACTGGGTAACACACTACCTTAATAATCTACTGGGTAACACACTACCTTAATAATCTACTGGGTAACATACTGCCTTAATAATCTACTGGGTAACATACTGCCTTAACAATCTACTGGGTAACACACTACCTTAATTATCTACTGGGTAACATAATGCCTTAATAATCTACTGGGTAACACACTACCTTAATAATCTACTGGGTAACATACTGCCTTAATAATCTACTGGGTAACATACTGCCTTAATAATCTACTGGGTAACATACTGCCTTAATAATCTACTGGGTAACATACTGCCTTAATAATCTACTGGGTAACATACTGTCTTAATAATCTACTGGGTGACATACTGATAACAATGATGGATTATCTACTAATGAGAAAAAACAACTGGTATAGAAAATGTAGTCTTGATGACAACTTGTGGCCCCGTGACTGGTAAATAGAATAGTCTTGGTACCTGGTATTGAGGCCCAGTGACTGGTATAAGGAAGGGGTCTGTATGATATTGTGGCCCCGTGACTGGTATAAGGAAGTAGTCGTATGATATTGTGGCCCCGTGACTGGTATAAGGAAGGGGTCTGTATGATATTGTGGCCCCGTGACTGGTATAAGGAAGTAGTCTGTATGATATTGTGGCCCCGTGACTGGTATAAGGAAGTAGTCTGTATGATATTGTGGCCCCGTGACTGGTATAAGGAAGGGGTCCGTATGATATTGTGGCCCCATGACTCGTATAAGGAAGTAGTCTGTATGATATTGTGGCCCCGTGACTGGTATAAGGAAGGGGTCTGTATGATATTGTGGCCCCGTGACTGGTATAGGGAAGTAGTCAGTATGATATTGTGGCCCCGTGACTGGTATAAGGAAGTAGTCTGTATGATATTGTGGCCCCGTGACTGGTATAAGGAAGGGGTCTGTATGATATTGTGGCCCCGTGACTGGTATAGGGAAGGGGTCTGTATGATATTGTGGCCCCGTGACTGGTATAAGGAAGTAGTCGTATGATATTGTGGCCCCGTGACTGGTATAAGGAAGAAGTCCGTATGATATTGTGGCCCCGTGACTGGTATAAGGATTTTCAGTTTCATTATCCTGAACTTTATTGTGCATGTTTTACATGTTGACACAATCGTTTAAACCTACAACCTGTCACATTTTTGTTGTACATCCACACAAATTTTAAGAATGTAAAGAGATCTACTCTACATTTTTTTCATCCTTTCATTTCCAGAAATCAGAGCCTGGTTTATTTAATGCTTTTATGAAGAAATTCAAGGAAACGTTGATAGCCAAAGGCAGGAGGGACTTCTGGGAACAAATTGTGGCAGGTATGTGACCGAAAATTGTCCATTCGCAGGCCTAATAATGAAAGTTATTATGAATCAGAAGCTGATTATAAATTATCAGATATATTTTTAATCAGGATAGATTGTCTAAGGAAACATCAGACATTCCAGCAGTGTATACCACCTGTAATATCAAGATCATCCTTCATTCCTTTATTATAAATGTCTGATTAACTCATAGTGACATGACGTGTTCCTTTATTATAAATGATTCTACCACAATACCCTGTGTTATTCAACTCACAGACCATCAGTTAATAATTACAGCTGTTGATTTACAATCTGTGTATACCACACGCATTTTGATTGGCTAACACGGTGAACTTTGACCCAAGCTGCAAATGTTATTGACGTCATCAATAATCTAATGACGTCACATCACCGGGTTCTGGACGTCACCGGTACACTTTATTTGCATACCCGAAATTATACTTGGCCACGTTTCCCTTTGATTCAAGCCGATATTATTGCGGTAGAAATAGGTCAAACAATTCGAAATTGTTGGATTTAGAATTTATTTCACACTCGTAAGCTATTTTTTAAAAGTTGCAAAAAACACTCGCTAAAGCTGGTGTCTTTTGTAACTTTTAAAAAGATAACTTACTTGTGTGATATCAATTCAATATCCAACAGCCACTCGTTGTGTAACCTCTATTTAACTCATAGTGACATGACATGTTCCTTTATTATGAATGTCTGATTAACTCAGTGACATGACATGACGTGTTCCTTTATTATAAATGTCTGATTAACTCAGTGACATGACGTGTTCCTTTATTATAAATGATTAACTCATAGTGACATGACGTGTTCCTTTATTATCCCCCGCGAAACGCGTTTGCGGGGGATATTAAATTGGGCTCCGTCCGTCCGTCCTGCCGTGTGTCCGTCCGAGATTCTTTTCCGGGCTTTAACTCAAAAACCATTCAACGCAGCTCCTTGAACGTTTCTGTATATATCAGACTAGTGCCCTAGTTGTGCCTTTTGCTATTGCGGACCTTCCATTTTTGGTATTTTTTCTTTCACCATGGAAACTTAGTCAAAAATATCAAATTACTATTTCCTTTTGTTTCCGGGCTATAACTCCAAAACCGTTCGACGCAGCTCCTTGAAACTTTCTCTATATATCGGACTAGTGCCCTAGTTGTGCCTTTTGCTATTGCGGACCTTCCATTTTCGGTATTTTTTCTGTCACCATGGAAACTTAATCAAAAATACCAAATTACTGTTTCCTTTTGTTTCCGGGCTATAACTCCAAAACTGTTCAACGCAGCTCCTTGAAACGTTCTGAATATATCAGACTAGTTGTGCCTTTTGCTATTGCGGACCTTTCATTTTCGGTATTTTTTCTGTCACCATGGAAACTTAATGAAAAATACCAAATTACTGTTTCCTTAATAACTCTTACTTTGAGCTTGATGTATACATGTATTTGGGTTTTCATACCAACTGCGGAGCGCGGGGGATAATGCCAAGCTTTGCGGCTCCTTGTCGGTATTTTTTCTGTCACCATGGAAACTTAATTAAAAATACCAAATTACTGTTTCCTTTTGTTTCTTGGCTATAACTCCAAAACTGTTCAACGCAGCTCCTTGAAACTTTCTGAATATATCAGACTAATTGTGCCTTTTGCTATTGCGGACCTTCCATTTTCGGTATTTTTTCTGTCACCATGGAGACTTAATCAAAAATGCCAAATTACTGTTTCCTTAATAACTCTTACTTTGAGCTTAATTTATACATGTATTTGGGTTTTCATACCAACTACGGGGCGCGGGGGATAATGCCAGGCTTTGCGGCTCCTTGTTATAAATGATTAACTCATAGTGACATGATGTGTTCCTTTATTATAAATGTCTGATTAACTCAGTGACATGACGTGTTCCTTTATTATAAATGTCTGATTAACTCAGTGACATGACGTGTTCCTTTATTATAAATGTCTGATTAACTCAGTGACATGACGTGTTCCTTTATTATAAATGATTAACTCATAGTGACATGATGTGTTCCTTTATTATAAATGATTAACTCATAGTGACATCATGTGTTCCTTTATTATAAATGATTAACTCATTGTGACATCATGTGTTCCTTTATTATAAATGATTAACTCAGTGACATGACGTGTTCCTTTATTATAAATGATTAACTCATAGTGACATGACGTGTTCCTTTATTATAAATGATTAACTCAGTGACATGACGTGTTCCTTTATTATAAATGATTAACTCATAGTGACATGACGTGTTCCTTTATTATAAATGTCTGATTAACTCAGTGACATGACATGTTCCTTTATTATAAATGATTAACTCATACTGACATGACGTGTTCCTTTATTATAAATGATTAACTCATAGTGACATGACGTGTTCCTTTATTATAAATGTCTGATTAACTCAGTGACATGACGTGTTCCTTTATTATAAATGATTAACTCATAGTGACTTGACGTGTTCCTTTATTATGAATGATTAACTCATAGTGACATGATGTGTTCCTTTATTATAAATGATTAACTCATAGTGACATCACGTGTTCCTTTATTATAAATGATTAACTCATAGTGACATGATGTGTTCCTTTATTATAAATGATTAACTCATAGTGACATGATGTGTTCCTTTATTATAAATGATTAACTCAGTGACATGACGTGTTACTTTATTATAAATGATTAACTCATAGTGACATGACGTGTTCCTTTATTATAAATGATTAACTCATAGTGACATGACATACGTGTTCCTTTATTATAAATGTCTGATTAACTCATAGTGACATGACGTGTTCCTTTATTATAAATGTCTGATTAACTCATAGTGACATGACATACGTGTTCCTTTATTATAAATGTCTGATTAACTCATAGTGACATGACATACGTGTTCCTTTATTATAAATGTCTGATTAACTCAGTGACATAACATCACGTGTTCCTTTATTATAAATGATTAACTCATAGTGACATGACGTGTTCCTTTATTATAAATGATTAACTCATAATGACATGATTTGTTCCTTTATTATAAATGATTAACTCATAGTGACATGATGTGTTCCTTTATTATAAATGATTAACTCATTGTGACATCATGTGTTCCTTTATTATAAATGATTAACTCATTGTGACATCATGTGTTCCTTTATTATAAATGATTAACTCAGTGACATGACGTGTTCCTTTATTATAAATGATTAACTCATAGTGACATGACGTGTTCCTTTATTATAAATGATTAACTCAGTGACATGACGTGTTCCTTTATTATAAATGATTAACTCATAGTGACATGACGTGTTCCTTTATTATAAATGTCTGATTAACTCAGTGACATGACATGTTCCTTTATTATAAATGATTAACTCATACTGACATGACGTGTTCCTTTATTATAAATGATTAACTCATAGTGACATGACGTGTTCCTTTATTATAAATGTCTGATTAACTCAGTGACATGACGTGTTCCTTTATTATAAATGATTAACTCATAGTGACTTGACGTGTTCCTTTATTATGAATGATTAACTCATAGTGACATGATGTGTTCCTTTATTATAAATGATTAACTCATAGTGACATCACGTGTTCCTTTATTATAAATGATTAACTCATAGTGACATGATGTGTTCCTTTATTATAAATGATTAACTCATAGTGACATGATGTGTTCCTTTATTATAAATGATTAACTCAGTGACATGACGTGTTACTTTATTATAAATGATTAACTCATAGTGACATGACGTGTTCCTTTATTATAAATGATTAACTCATAGTGACATGACATACGTGTTCCTTTATTATAAATGTCTGATTAACTCATAGTGACATGACGTGTTCCTTTATTATAAATGTCTGATTAACTCATAGTGACATGACATACGTGTTCCTTTATTATAAATGTCTGATTAACTCATAGTGACATGACATACGTGTTCCTTTATTATAAATGTCTGATTAACTCAGTGACATAACATCACGTGTTCCTTTATTATAAATGATTAACTCATAGTGACATGACGTGTTCCTTTATTATAAATGATTAACTCATAATGACATGATTTGTTCCTTTATTATAAATGATTAACTCATAGTGACATGATGTGTTCCTTTATTATAAATGATTAACTCAGTGACATGACGTGTTCCTTTATTATAAATGAATAACTCATAGTGACATGATGTGTTCCTTTATTATAAATGTCTGATTAACTCATAGTGACATGACGTGTTCCTTTATTATAAATGTCTGATTAACTCAGTGACATGACATGACGTGTTCCTTTATTATAAATGATTAACTCATAGTGACATGACGTGTTCCTTTATTATAAATGATTAACTCATAGTGACATGACGTGTTCCTTTATTATAAATGTCTGATTAACTCAGTGACATGACATGTTCCTTTATTATAAATGTCTGATTAACTCAGTGACATGACGTGTTCCTTTATTATAAATGTCTGATTAACTCATAGTGACATGACGTGTTCCTTTATTATAAATGTCTGATTAACTCAGTGACATGACGTGTTCCTTTATTATCAATGATTAACTCAGTGACATGACGTGTTCCTTTATTATAAATGATTAACTCATAGTGACATGACGTGTTCCTTTATTATCAATGATTAACTCAGTGACATGACGTGTTCCTTTATTATAAATGATTAACTCATAGTGACATGATGTGTTCCTTTATTATTAATGTCTGATTAACTCAGTGACATGATGTGTTCCTTTATTATCAATGATTAACTCAGTGACATGACGTGTTCCTTTATTATAAATGATTAACTCATAGTGACATGACGTGTTCCTTTATTATAAATGTCTGATTAACTCAGTGACATGACGTGTTCCTTTATTATAAATGATTAACTCATAGTGACATGACGTGTTCCTTTATTATAAATGTCTGATTAACTCATAGTGACATGACATACGTGTTCCTTTATTATAAATGTCTGATTAACTCATAGTGACATGACATACGTGTTCCTTTATTATAAATGTCTGATTAACTCAGTGACATAACATCACGTGTTCCTTTATTATAAATGATTAACTCATAGTGACATGACGTGTTCCTTTATTATAAATGATTAACTCATAATGACATGATTTGTTCCTTTATTATAAATGATTAACTCATAGTGACATGATGTGTTCCTTTATTATAAATGATTAACTCAGTGACATGACGTGTTCCTTTATTATAAATGAATAACTCATAGTGACATGATGTGTTCCTTTATTATAAATGTCTGATTAACTCATAGTGACATGACGTGTTCCTTTATTATAAATGTCTGATTAACTCAGTGACATGACATGACGTGTTCCTTTATTATAAATGATTAACTCATAGTGACATGATGTGTTCCTTTATTATAAATGATTAACTCATAGTGACATGACGTGTTCCTTTATTATAAATGATTAACTCATAGTGACATGACGTGTTCCTTTATTATAAATGATTTACTCAGTGACATGACGTGTTCCTTTATTATAAATGATTAACTCATAGTGACATGACGTGTTCCTTTATTATAAATGTCTGATTAACTCATAGTGACATCATGTGTTCCTTTATTATCAATGTCTGATTAACTCAGTGACATGTAGTGTTCCTTTATTATGAATGATTAACTCATAGTGACATGATGTGTTACTTTATTATAAATGTCTGATTAACTCATAGTGACATCATGTGTTCCTTTATTATAAATGTCTGATTAACTCATAGTGACATGACATACGTGTTCCTTTATTATAAATGTCTGATTAACTCATAGTGACATGACATACGTGTTCCTTTATTATAAATGTCTGATTAACTCAGTGACATAACATCACGTGTTCCTTTATTATAAATGATTAACTCATAGTGACATGACGTGTTCCTTTATTATAAATGATTAACTCATAATGACATGATTTGTTCCTTTATTATAAATGATTAACTCATAGTGACATGATGTGTTCCTTTATTATAAATGATTAACTCAGTGACATGACGTGTTCCTTTATTATAAATGAATAACTCATAGTGACATGATGTGTTCCTTTATTATAAATGTCTGATTAACTCATAGTGACATGACGTGTTCCTTTATTATAAATGTCTGATTAACTCAGTGACATGACATGACGTGTTCCTTTATTATAAATGATTAACTCATAGTGACATGATGTGTTCCTTTATTATAAATGATTAACTCATAGTGACATGACGTGTTCCTTTATTATAAATGATTAACTCATAGTGACATGACGTGTTCCTTTATTATAAATGATTTACTCAGTGACATGACGTGTTCCTTTATTATAAATGATTAACTCATAGTGACATGACGTGTTCCTTTATTATAAATGTCTGATTAACTCATAGTGACATCATGTGTTCCTTTATTATCAATGTCTGATTAACTCAGTGACATGTAGTGTTCCTTTATTATGAATGATTAACTCATAGTGACATGATGTGTTACTTTATTATAAATGTCTGATTAACTCATAGTGACATCGTGTTCCTTTATTATAAATGTCTGATTAACTCAGTGACATGACGTGTTCCTTTATTATAAATGAATAACTCATAGTGACATGATGTGTTCCTTTATTATAAATGTCTGATTAACTCATAGTGACATGACGTGTTCCTTTATTATAAATGTCTGATTAACTCAGTGACATGACATGACGTGTTCCTTTATTATAAATGATTAACTCATAGTGACATGATGTGTTCCTTTATTATAAATGATTAACTCAGTGACATGACGTGTTCCTTTATTATAAATGAATAACTCATAGTGACATGATGTGTTCCTTTATTATAAATGTCTGATTAACTCATAGTGACATGACGTGTTCCTTTATTATAAATGTCTGATTAACTCAGTGACATGACATGACGTGTTCCTTTATTATAAATGATTAACTCATAGTGACATGATGTGTTCCTTTATTATAAATGATTAACTCATAGTGACATGACGTGTTCCTTTATTATAAATGATTAACTCATAGTGACATGACGTGTTCCTTTATTATAAATGATTTACTCAGTGACATGACGTGTTCCTTTATTATAAATGATTAACTCATAGTGACATGACGTGTTCCTTTATTATAAATGTCTGATTAACTCATAGTGACATCATGTGTTCCTTTATTATCAATGTCTGATTAACTCAGTGACATGTAGTGTTCCTTTATTATGAATGATTAACTCATAGTGACATGATGTGTTACTTTATTATAAATGTCTGATTAACTCATAGTGACATCATGTGTTCCTTTATTATAAATGTCTGATTAACTCATAGTGACATGACATACGTGTTCCTTTATTATAAATGTCTGATTAACTCATAGTGACATGACATACGTGTTCCTTTATTATAAATGTCTGATTAACTCAGTGACATAACATCACGTGTTCCTTTATTATAAATGATTAACTCATAGTGACATGACGTGTTCCTTTATTATAAATGATTAACTCATAATGACATGATTTGTTCCTTTATTATAAATGATTAACTCATAGTGACATGATGTGTTCCTTTATTATAAATGATTAACTCAGTGACATGACGTGTTCCTTTATTATAAATGAATAACTCATAGTGACATGATGTGTTCCTTTATTATAAATGTCTGATTAACTCATAGTGACATGACGTGTTCCTTTATTATAAATGTCTGATTAACTCAGTGACATGACATGACGTGTTCCTTTATTATAAATGATTAACTCATAGTGACATGATGTGTTCCTTTATTATAAATGATTAACTCATAGTGACATGACGTGTTCCTTTATTATAAATGATTAACTCATAGTGACATGACGTGTTCCTTTATTATAAATGATTTACTCAGTGACATGACGTGTTCCTTTATTATAAATGATTAACTCATAGTGACATGACGTGTTCCTTTATTATAAATGTCTGATTAACTCATAGTGACATCATGTGTTCCTTTATTATCAATGTCTGATTAACTCAGTGACATGTAGTGTTCCTTTATTATGAATGATTAACTCATAGTGACATGATGTGTTACTTTATTATAAATGTCTGATTAACTCATAGTGACATCGTGTTCCTTTATTATAAATGTCTGATTAACTCAGTGACATGACGTGTTCCTTTATTATAAATGATTAACTCAGTGACATGACGTGTTCCTTTATTATAAATGATTAACTCATAGTGACATGACGTGTTCCTTTATTATAAATGATTAACTCATAGTGACATGATGTGTTCCTTTATTATAAATGTCTGATTAACTCAGTGACATGATGTGTTCCTTTATTATAAATGATTAACTCATAGTGACATGATGTGTTCCTTTATTATAAATGATTAACTCAGTGACATGACATGACGTGTTCCTTCATTATAAATGATTAACTCATAGTGACATGATGTGTTCCTTTATTATAAATGATTAACTCATAGTGACATGACGTGTTCCTTTATTATAAATGATTAACTCATAGTGACATGACATGACGTGTTCCTTTATTATTAATGATTAACTCATAGTGACATGACATGACGTGTTCCTTTATTATAAATGATTAACTCATAGTGACATGACGTGTTCCTTTATTATAAATGTCTGATTAACTCAGTGACATGACGTGTTCCTTTATTATAAATGTCTGATTAACTCAGTGACATGACATGTTCCTTTATTATAAATGATTAACTCAGTGACATGACGTGTTCCTTTATTATAAATGTCTGATTAACTCAGTGACATGACATGTTCCTTTATTATAAATGATTAACTCAGTGACATGACGTGTTCCTTTATTATAAATGATTAACTCATAGTGACATGACGTGTTCCTTTATTATAAATGTCTGATTAACTCAGTGACATGATGTGTTCCTTTATTATAAATGATTAACTCATAGTGACATGATGTGTTCCTTTATTATAAATGTCTGATTAACTCATAGTAACATCACGTGTTCCTTTATTATAAATGATTAACTCAGTGACATGACGTGTTCCTTTATTATAAATGATTAACTCAGTGACATGACATGTTCCTTTATTATAAATGTCTGATTAATTCATAGTGACATGACATGTTCCTTTATTATAAATGATTAACTCAGTGACATGACGTGTTCCTTTATTATAAATGTCTGATTAACACATAGTGACATGACGTGTTCCTTTATTATAAACGTCTGATTAACTCATAGTGACATGACGTGTTCCTTTATTATAAATGATTAACTCATAGTGACATGACGTGTTCCTTTATTATAAATGTCTGATTAACTCAGTGACATGTAGCGTTCCTTTATTATAAATGATTAACTCATAGTGACATCATGTGTTCCTTTATTATAAATGTCTGATTAACTCATAGTGACATTACGTGTTCCTTTATTATAAATGATTAACTCATAGTGACATGACGTGTTCCTTTATTATAAATGATTAACTCATAGTGACATGACGTGTTCCTTTATTATAAATGTCTGATTAACTCAGTGACATGACATGTTCCTTTATTATAAATGTCTGATTAACTCAGTGACATGACGTGTTCCTTTATTATAAATGTCTGATTAACTCATAGTGACATGACGTGTTCCTTTATTATAAATGTCTGATTAACTCAGTGACATGACGTGTTCCTTTATTATCAATGATTAACTCAGTGACATGACGTGTTCCTTTATTATAAATGATTAACTCATAGTGACATGACGTGTTCCTTTATTATCAATGATTAACTCAGTGACATGACGTGTTCCTTTATTATAAATGATTAACTCATAGTGACATGATGTGTTCCTTTATTATTAATGTCTGATTAACTCAGTGACATGACGTGTTCCTTTATTATCAATGATTAACTCAGTGACATGACGTGTTCCTTTATTATAAATGATTAACTCATAGTGACATGACGTGTTCCTTTATTATAAATGTCTGATTAACTCAGTGACATGACGTGTTCCTTTATTATAAATGATTAACTCATAGTGACATGACGTGTTCCTTTATTATAAATGTCTGATTAACTCATAGTGACATGACGTGTTCCTGTATCCTTCGTGACATCTTGAGACATTGTGGTTAATATGCCTTCTTTCCTTTGTGACATCTCAAGAGGTCATGAAACATGTTTGTGTACCTTTCAAACTAGCCATAGTCATAGGTAGGAATAGATTGTTGAGATATGAGTTAAAAATATTATAATAATGATAGTAATTTCATGAGTTAAAAGTTTAAAACACACTGATATTACAGTATAACACAGTTGTAAAACACACTGATATTACAGTATCACACAGTTGTAAAACATACTGATATTACAGTATCACACAGTTGTAAAACATACTGATATTACAGTATGACGCAGTTGTTAAACATACTGATATTACAGTATGACACAGTTGTTTAACATACTGATATTACAGTATCACACAGTTGTAAAACATAATGATATTACAGTATGACACAGTTGTTAAACATACTGATATTACAGTATAACACAGTTGTAAAACATACTGATATTACAGTATGACACAGTTGTAAAACATACTGATATGACAGTATCATACAGTTGTAAAACATACTGATATTACAGTATAACACAGTTGTAAAACATACTGATATTACATTATCACACAGTTGTTAAACATACCGATATTACAGTATGACACAGTTGTAAAACATACTGATATTACATTATCACACAGTTGTTAAACATACTGATATTACAGTATAACACAGTTGTAAAACATACTGATATTACAGTATCACACAGTTGTAAAACATACTGATATTACATTATCACACAGTTGTAAAACATACTGATATTACAGTATGACACAGTTGTTAAACATACTGATATTACAGTATGACACAGTTGTAAAACATACTGATATTACAGTATGACACAGTTGTTAAACATACTGATATTACAGTATCACACAGTTGTTAAACATACTGATATTATAGTATCACACAGTTGTAAAACATAATGATATTACAGTATGACACAGTTGTTAAACATACTGATATTACAGTATAACACAGTTGTAAAACATACTGATATTACAGTATGACACAGTTGTAAAACATACTGATATGACAGTATCATACAGTTGTAAAACATACTGATATTACAGTATAACACAGTTGTAAAACATACTGATATTACATTATCACACAGTTGTTAAACATACCGATATTACAGTATGACACAGTTGTAAAACATACTGATATTACAGTATCACACAGTTGTTAAACATACTGATATTACAGTATAACACAGTTGTAAAACATACTGATATTACAGTATCACACAGTTGTAAAACATACTGATATTACAGTATCACACAGTTGTAAAACATACTGATATTACATTATCACACAGTTGTTAAACATACTGATATTACAGTATGACACAGTTGTTAAACATACTGATATTACATTATCACATAGTTGTAAAACATACTGATATTACAGTATCACACAGTTGTAAAACATCATTTTTTTGAAGCCGGTAGTGACAGCTTGTAAAAGCAACATACTCAAAAGGGCCAATCTGGCACCTGCTTCTAGTAGCAACCCACAAATTTTGAATGAGTGCGGAAAGATTTAATCCGTTTTCCAAGATATAAAAAAAGAAATTAGCCCTTTACTACATTATTATTATAACTTGTTTATTGAATTGATCATCTTATGTTGACATCTTACTTATATACCACCAGAAAATCAGGGATTGATATCCAAACTGGAAAGTGAGGATAGCACTGTGTCTAAAGAGGAAGCAAAACAGTTTGTCAGCGCGGGAGAGGAAAAGGACGAGGAAGAGGAGAAAGAAGATGAGGGTGATGACGCAGACGATCTGGTAGGGGATTAATTGGCTATGAGTGTTAACACATTAAAGGGATAAAAGTATTATTCAACCTTTAACACTAAATTAGAGCATTGTTACAATTTTTTTGTAATTAGGATATCTTCATATCACTCATTACTTTACTGAACTATGGGAGGGAAGTTTTAAATCAAACCACAGGTACAATGTGTAAGGTAGCATATAACCTTAACTCTAACACAAATCACAGGTATAATGTGTAAGGTAGCATATAACCTTAACTCTAATACAGACCACAGGTGTAATGTGTAAGGTAGCATATAACCTTAACTCTAACACAGATCACAGGTGTAATGTGTAAGGTAGCATATAACCTTAACTCTAATACAGACCACAGGTATAATGTGTAAGGTAGCATATAACCTTAACTCTAACACAGATCACAGGTGTAATGTGTAAGGTAGCATATAACCTTAACTCTAACACAGATCACAGGTGTAATGTGTAAGGTAGCATATAACCTTAACTCTAACACAGATCACAGGTGTAATGTGTAAGATAGCATATAACCTTAACTCTAACACAGATCACAGGTGTAATGTGTAAGATAGCATATAACCTTAACTCTAACACAAATCACAGGTATAATGTGTAAGGTAGCATATAACCTTAACTCTAATACAGACCACAGGTGTAATGTGTAAGGTAGCATATAACCTTAACTCTAACACAGATCACAGGTATAATATGTAAGGTAGCATATAACCTTAACCCTAACACAGATCACAGGTATAATGTGTAAGGTAGCATATAACCTTAACTCTAATACAGACCACAGGTGTAATGTGTAAGGTAGCATATAACCTTAACGCTAACACAGATCACAGGTATAATGTGTAAGGTAGCATATAACCTTGACGCTAACACAGATCACAGGTATAATGTGTAAGGTAGCATATAACCTTAACCCTAACACCAAAAGGGCAAGTGAGCTTATGCCGTAGTGCGGCGTCCGTCGTCCATCCGTCCGTCCGTCCGTCCATCTGTCTGGCGTCAACTTTTTAGGTCACCTGAGATGAAATCTCAGTTGACCTATTGCGATCACCTTTTGCATGCGTCGTTTGTTGTAAACAATTTGTATTTTTAACTTCTTCTCAGTTACTGACAGGCCTTGAGATCTGATATTGTGTCTGTAGTATGCTGGGATGAAGGGCTACCATTAGTTTGTTCAAATGGATGACCTTGACTTTCATTCAAGGTCACTGGGGTCAAATATGCTAAATTCTTTAAACAACTTCTTTTTGATAACCAAAAGATGCAGGCAACTGGTCACCGAGTTCTCTTTATTGTGAACAACACAGACATTCTGAATTTCAGAAATATAGGCATGCATGGGTTATCTTCATCAGCCTCTAATTAACATTTCCAATTCACCATTGACTCATGCAGATTGCAGTGGTATTAGTCAGCCATCCTGGCGACAGTTCTAGTGATTCACCATTGCATCAGAGAATCATATCATCTCCTACGGAAATGAATATTCTGCAAAACAGTGGAAGGCACATGTGAGCTTATACAGTGGTACCTGGTGCCAGCCATCCATCTGTTGTCAACTTTTCATTCAAACAACTTCTTCTCAAGAATCAAGAGGCCTTTGGTCCTGATATTGGGCCTGTGGCATGCTGGGGTTAAGGACCAAATTTGCTCAAATCAATGACCTTGACCTATATTCAAGGTCATGGGTCAAATATACAAAAACAAATGTTTTAACAACCTCTCAATAACTTAGAGGGCCAGAGACCTGATGTTGCCTGCAGAATGCTTAGCTGAAGGTCTAACAAGTTTGTTCAAATGAATTACCTTGAGCTACTATCAAGGTCATCATGGTCAAATGTTCTTAGATATTCAAACCACTTCTCAATAATCAAGAGGCCTAAAGGCTGAGATGAAGGGCTACCTGATTGTTTAAATTAATGACGTTGACTTATAACCAGGGTCAGGGGTCTTTGTTTAAAACATTTAAACAAGTTCTTCTGAAAACTTGATTGATGCCTGATTGATGCCAGATGAGAGGGCTGATATAGGCTATGCCTGTTGCCTAATTCTCTTTGTGCTTAGATCTCCAAAATAAAATATTTTGAATGAAATAAAATGCAAGGTGAGAGATTCAGGCCCATAAGGCCTCTGGTGTTTATTTTGATATTGCTACATTAGAAAAATTAAAGTCGAAAAGAAATTCAAAGTAGATATCTAAGATTTTTTTTTAAATTTTGTATCTTTCCCTTTCAGCTGGACATGGTGTAACATCCTATTCTTTGGTGGTCAGCACATTGCAGTCTGGTCATGTGACAACACTAATACGTGCTGGAGAGAGCACAATGGCAGCTTGGTTAGAAAGAATATCATGGGAACAAGTTTGGGAAAGGAAAATAAAATTATTTAAGAATTAGATGACATTAATGTCAAGTGATGTTTCTAGGAAGGATATTTCCCCACAGGTCTGATCCTTCATTTCTCTCAGATGTCATTACAGATTCTGATGTTACAGAGGGTCACTTCTCCTTATGTAATTGTTACAGAGTGTCATGTTACGGGGCGTCACCTCTCCTTATGTAATCGTTACAGAGTGTCATGTTACGGAGGGTCACCTCTCCTTATGTACTCGTTACAGAGTGTCATGTTACGGAGGGTCACATCTCCTTATGTAATCGTTACAGAGTGTCATGTTACGGAGCGTCACCTCTCCTTATGTAATCGTTACAGAGTGTCATGTTACGGAGCGTCACCTCTCCTTATGTAATCGTTACAGAGTGTCATGTTACGGAGCGTCACATCTCCTTATGTAATCGTTACACAGTGTCATGTTACAGAGCGTGACCTCTCCTTATTGTATACTTTGTCCAGTGTAGATCATCATCAGATCTATTTCATTGTAATTTGTCAGCAGTCCTATTCACCCTATGTTATACTTGTAACCTGATCACCACATAAAACCCCTGATACTCTCCACCATATACATTATAAGTCACTATGTAATTCTCTTTTACAGTACATAATGACTATTTTAGTGTTTCCTGTGAACAGTCTTTCTAGACAGGTTTGACTGTATGTTGGGAATAGTACTAGTCAATCCATAGGTTTACATTCAGTATGAAAGATTTGTTCAAACAGCATCAATAACCAGAACAAAACTGTTGATATGGATGTGGCAGGGGAGATAACTTGCTAACTTCCTGTTTGTTACACTTATATTCAATGTCTTGTTACAAATTAAGTATCTGTGTTACACATACAGTGTACATGGTGAAAATGAGTGACAATAAATGTGAGATAAGGTGTTTAGTGTCTTGTTTATTTTTGTATTAATTAAATAAGGCACTGATTTCAGGTGTCAGTCAGTCATTGTCTAAAAACAGTTTTACTTCAGAGCCACAACAACTGTCGAGACGCTGTCTGTCTCAGAATGCTGTATGTCTGACAACAGTTTTACTTCAGAGCCACAACAACTGTCAGGACGTTGTCTGTCTAACAACTGTCAGGACGTTGTCTGTCTAACAACAGTCAGGACGTTGTCTGTCTAACAACAGTCAGGACGTTGTCTGTCTAACAACAGTTTTACTTCAGAACCACAACTGTCAGGACGTTGTCTGTCTAACAACTGTCAGGACGTTGTCTGTCTAACAACTGTCAGGACGTTGTCTGTCTAACAACAGTCAGGACGTTGTCTGTCTAACAACAGTCAGGACGTTGTCTGTCTAACAACAGTCAGGACGTTGTCTGTCTAACAACAGTTTTACTTCAGAACCACAACTGTCAGGACGTTGTCTGTCTAACAACAGTCAGGACGTTGTCTGTCTAACAACAGTCAGGACGTTGTCTGTCTAACAACAGTCAGGACGTTGTCTGTCTAACAACTGTCAGGACGTTGTCTGTCTAACAACAGTTTTACTTCAGAACAACAACAACAACTGTCAGGACGTTGTCTGTCTAACAACAGTCAGGACGTTGTCTGTCTAACAACAGTCAGGACGTTGTCTGTCTAACAACTGTCAGGACGTTGTCTGTCTAACAACAGTCAGGACGTTGTCTGTCTAACAACTGTCAGGACGTTGTCTGTCTAACAACAGTTTTACTTCAGAACAACAACAACAACTGTCAGGACGTTGTCTGTCTAACAACAGTTTTACTTCAGAACAACAACAACAACAGTCAGGACGTTGTCTGTCTAACAACAGTCAGGACGTTGTCTGTCTAACAACAGTCAGGACGTTGTCTGTCTAACAACTGTCAGGACGTTGTCTGTCTAACAACAGTCAGGACGTTGTCTGTCTAACAACTGTCAGGACGTTGTCTGTCTAACAACAGTTTTACTTCAGAACAACAACAACAACTGTCAGGACGTTGTCTGTCTAACAACAGTTTTACTTCAGAACAACAACTGTCAGGACGTTGTCTGTCTAACAACAGTTTTACTTCAGAACAACAACAACAACTGTCAGGACGTTGTCTGTCTAACAACAGTTTTACTTCAGAACAACAACAACAACTGTCAGGATGTTGTCTGTCTAACAACAGTTTTACTTCAGAGCCACAACATCTGTCAGGACGTTGTCTGTCTAACAACAGTTTTACTTCAGAACCACATCTGTCAGGACGTTGTCTGTCTAACAACAGTTTTACTTCAGAGCCACAACATCTGTCAGGACGTTGTCTGTCTAACAACAGTTTTACTTCAGAACCACAACATCTGTCAGGACGTTGTCTGTCTAACAACAGTCAGGACGTTGTCTGTCTAACAACAGTTTTACTTCAGAACAACATCTGTCAGGACGTTGTCTGTCTAACAACAGTTTTACTTCAGAGCCACAACATCTGTCAGGACGTTGTCTGTCTAACAACTGTCAGGACGTTGTCTGTCTAACAACAGTCAGGACGTTGTCTGTCTAACAACAGTTTTACTTCAGAACAACAACTGTCAGGACGTTGTCTGTCTAACAACAGTTTTACTTCAGAACAACAACTGTCAGGACGTTGTCTGTCTAACAATAGTTTTACTTCAGAACCACAACAACTGTCAGGACGTTGTCTGTCTAACAACAGTTTTACTTCAGAACCAGAACATCTGTGAGGACGTTGTCTGTTTAACAATTGATTATATCCCTTGGGTATTTCTAGTATCTGCAACAATTGAGCAATTTGTCAATTGAGGCCTGTATACCTTCAGCTGAATTGAGTAGATATTCAGTAAACAACCGACATCCAGTTGACATATAATAGTGTACATTAAGGTTAATATCAGTAGCTAATCAAGTGGTAGTTTACACGCCGGTAAATAACTACTCTGGTGGGATGGAACAGAAGTAACTTGATGTTAGTATGTATCATGACTATCCAAGGGTCTTGCGTTGATCATTTACTTTAAGTTGCCTGTTTAATTTTGGCAAAACATGAAAGCCTCAAGAGAAGAACACACAAAGCTCATGTGGATCAGACATATTACTCACAAGTGTCTTTAGCAGGACTGCCAGTATTTTATTTTCAATAACTAGAATATTGAGTATCCCCGAAGAATTGTATTTGAATCAAAGATAGATTATAACATTAGTCATAATTCATTCTTTCAGCATAAAGAAATTTTCCATTTTTCTGAAATTCTTCACTCATCAAAATCACCATAAATCTCAATAATAACTAAGATGTTTTCATGTGTTAGAAAATGTATATAAATTAGGTGATTTGGTTGAAGCATCATTCTCTACTATATAAATTAGGTGATTTGGTTGAAGCATCATTCTCTACTATATAAATTAGGTGATTTGGTCGAAACATCATTCTCTACTATATAAATTAGGTGATTTGGTCGAAGCATCATTCTCTACTATATAAATTAGGTGATTTGGTCGAAGCATCATTCTCTTCCATATAAATTAGGTGATTTGGTTGAAGCATCATTCTCTACTATATAAATTAGGTGATTTGGTTGAAGCATCATTCTCTACTATATATATTAGGTGATTTGGTTGAAGCATCATTTTCTACTATATAAATTAGGTGATTTGGTTGAAGCATCATACTCTACTATATAAATTAGGTGATTTGGTTGAAGCACCATTCTCTACTATATAAATTAGGTGATTTGGTTGAAGCAACATTCTCTACAATATGAATTAGGTGATTTGGTTGAAACATAATTCTCTACTATATAAATTAGGTGATTTGGTTGAAGCATCATTCTCTACTATATATATTTACCATAAAGGCGTGCTTCTTTCAATAAGAGACATGTTACAATAATTTCACTTATTTACTTTTCTGCCAACAAATTATGTATAGATGGGATTATGATTAAATGTAAACAAAGCCAGTACTTAGTGATACTGGATATCATCATAATCTAACTTTAGGCTCTACGTTGCGATCAATATTAGCTCATTATTTCATATGATTTAATTTTTAGCCCACCATCATCAGATGGTGGGCTATTCAAATCGCCCTGCGTCCGTGGTCCGTGGTCCGTCCGTCCGTCCGTCCGTAAACAATTCTTGTTATTTCTGAGAAAGTTCTGAAGGGATCTTTCTCAAATTTCATATGTAGGTTTCCCTTGGTGCCTAGTTATGCATATTGCATTTTGGAACTGATCGGAAAACAACATGGCCGACAGGCAGCCATCTTGGATTTTGACAATTGAAGTTTGTTATCGCTATTTCTGAGAAAGTACTGAAGGGATCTTTCTCAAATTTCATATGTAGGTTCCCCTTGGTGCTTAGTTATGCATATTGCATTTTGGGACCGATCAGAAAACAACATGGCCGACAGGCAGCCATCTTGGATTTTGACCATTGAAGTTTGTTATCGCTATTATTGAGAAAGTACTGAAGGGATCTTTCTCAAATTTCATATATAGGTTCCCCTTGGTTCCTAGTTATGCATATTGCATTTTGAGACCAATCGGAAAACAACATGGCCGATAGGCAGCCATCTTGGATTTTGACAAATGAAGTTTGTTATTGCTATTTCTCAGTAATTGATGAAGTGATCTTTCTCAAATTTCATATGTAGGTTCCCCTCGGTGCTTAGTTATGCATATTGCATTTTGAGACCAATCGGAAAATAACATGGCCGACAGGCAGCCATCTTGAATTTTGACAATTGAAGTTTGTTAATGCTATTTCTCAAAAAGTACTGAAGGGATCTTTCTCCAATTTCATATGTCGGTTCCCCTCGGTGCTTAGTTATGCATATTGCATTTTGAGACCAATCGGAAAACAACATGGCTGACAGGCAGCCATCTTGGATTTTGACGATTGAAGTTTGTTATCGCTATTTTTCAGAAAGTACTGAAGGGATCTTCTCAAACTTTTTTGTAAGTTTCCCTTGGTCTGTAGTTCTGCATATTGCATCTTGTGACCAATAGGAAAACAACATGGCCGACAGGCAGCCATCTTGGATTTTGACAATTGAAGTTTGCTATGGCTATTTCTCAGAAATTGCTGAAAGGATCTTTCTGAAATTTCATTTGTAGGTTGCCCTCTGTGCCTAGTTATGCATATTGGATTTTGAGACCAGTCAGAAAACAATCTGGCCCACAAGCAGCCATCTTGTATTTTGACAATTGAATTTGAAATTTGAAATTGATTGTTATCGCTATTTTACAGAAGGTACTGAAGGGTTCTTTCTCAAATTTCATATGTAGGTTCCCCTTTGTCCCTGGTATTGCATTTTGGGACCAATCCGAAAACAACATGGCCGACAGACAGCCATTATCGCTAAATCTTAAATTTTATATATAGGTTCCCCTTGTTTGAAAAGTACTAGAGGGCTGTTTCTGAATTTACACAGATTAGTAAGACTTAGAGGAAGAGAAAAGTAGAGAAAAGATCAATCTGACATGGAACCTATGAAGATCATTCAATGGTGGGCGGCAAGATCCCTCTGGGATCTCTTGTTTAAAATGCAACTTCAATATTTGTGCTTAATAAACTATATTATAGCATTTACATTATATATGTTTGGTAATTGATGTGTTCGTGATACAGACCACAATGACGTCGTCCCCCACAGATCACAGATACATACTTAGTATTTGTAATAAGAATCTGCTGCAACCTAGGAATCATCCATATTTAATGCAGGAACTGTGTACTGGATCAACAAAAGATTAATGTGTAAACGACCTTTTTCTTGTTTTCAATTGGTCACCACAGAAAGCAAACGGAGCCTTGTAAATGCCCGTAATTAGATATTGTCCAATTTGGTTCAAATTTGGTATGTAAGTATATTGTGACAATAAAAGATTACCTTGTCATACCACATGTCGCTATTTTTTACTGATTGAAAGAAAATGATGCTGTGGATTGGCTTGTAATTGCTCGAGCCAAATTAAGATATTAATGTTCAAATTACAAGTACAACTTGTACAGGGTGTTTCAGAAAACATGTCCTGACTATCACTTAATAAACATTAAAATTTGAAACGTTTAAAATGAACCATAGATCAGTCAAATTGGGACATCAATGTAATTTGTTAGTGTATAAGGTTAGGTGGAACAATTCACATAATTTTCTCTGCTAAACATAACAAGTCTTACATTTTAATAATGCGTAACAAATTACGTCTTCCTGATCTCAGGCCGGGCGAATTTCTTAAATGTCATTCGGAAGGGGAGATAAAACACGAACCTTGAGGTAAACCCACCGTAAATGTCATTCGGAAGGGGAAAATGAACACGAACCTTGAGGTAAACCCACCGTAAATGTCATTCGGAAGGGGAGGTAAACCCACCGTAAATGTCATTCGGAAGGGGAGAATGAACACGAACCTTGAGGTAAACCCATAAGAAAAAATCTAACGGATTTAAATCAGGCGAGTTATAATTTCTTAATAACATATAGGAGTTAAAATACACAATAATCTTACTATCCATTGATGTAAGATGGCGGAGAATATCGAGTAAAATACAAGATCACATATCATAGCAATGTTGTCAAATTACAAAAGAAAGTATATATTCATTGCCAGTGCCTCAGTGCAGGAAATAAACGATTGATAAGATATTAAGTATATTACAGCGACAATACCCGATGAGTTGAGGATGGTATTAAGTATAGGCCATTCTTTAAGAAGTAACATGAATTAAATACTTTCTAAGGCTTCTCAATTGATTTACATTTTTGCAGACGAGTAATTGTTTTGTTTTATAGACAGATGGGCAATAGAAATAATAGGGTTTCCTGTATTTAACTCTAAGCTCTGAATAAACTGGAAACAACAAAATAAAATGGGTTTAATCCTCGACGTCATTTCTACTGCAAAGCGGACACCGCCGTTGAGCTTTAGATATTATACTCGTCCGATTCTATACTTAATATCTGAGATTGTGACCTATATTACTGATTTTTTGAACAATTAAAAGTTAGTGACTTAATAAGGTAGAACTGGTTATCGTAATGATCTACAATATATTTATACAACCTGCATATATATAACCCTTACCCTAATGATCTACAATATATTTATACAACATGCATTCAGATAAATACGAAGTGTTTTTCATTAGACACAAAGTCATCCAAGCACCCTGAGGGCCAATGCTACTTCATTCATGTTTGACTTGATCCAGAATTAGTTTTACTTTTTTGTAAGATTTAATTTGACAAAGTCATCATACATGTAGCATGATCTTGAAATGCAATTGTCAGTTTTGAATAATTTTAACCAGTACTTTATATATAACGCTCTACCTGTGAGGGAAACCGACCTAACTCAAAGCAAAGCATGCAATTATCTACAGAATGTTTTAGCACAAGAACTTCTCTCAGGTAATGCAGATGGACTATTTCAATTTGGGTGTGAATCCCCAGACTCCACAAGCATAGTCAAGTTAGCAAGGGATATAAGTGTCGAATAATGACAACTTAGTTTCACATTAAAATTCCCTCGTTTCCTTTCAATAAAACAAACTTTTCTCTCCTAGATGGCAATGTTACCTAAAGCTATAATAGATCGGCCATTATCATTGAGACTACCTCAAGATGACAAAAGTTGTCGACTATTTCATTAGGCCAACCTTTGTATATCCAGTTATCTTTCGGAAAATTCTTATACTTTATTTCAATCTACATTTACATTTAGATTCCAACGTTCAGCAAAGGAAGTTGTCCAACATATTTTGCAAATCGACTACTATCCTCGGAAATCAAAATACGTGCCGTTCGCCTCATACATAATGATACTTGCAAATGATAGCTCCGACTCCGTGTCTGATAACTCTGAAGTTTGAGAGATGTGTCAGTGGTAGTAAGGGTACCGCCGGAGAGATGTGTCAGTGGTAGTAAGGGTACCGCCGGAGAGATGTGTCAGTAGAAGTTAGGGCACCGCCGGAGAGATGTGTCAGTGGTAGTAAGGGTACAGACCGGAGAGATTTGTCAGTAGAAGTAAGGGTACCGCCGGAGAGATGTGTCAGTGGTAGTAAGGGTACCGCCGGAGAGATGTGTCAGTGGTAGTAAGGATACCGCCGGAGAGATGTGTCAGTGGTAGTAAGGGTACCGACGGAGAGATGTGTCAGTGGTAGTAAGGGTACCGCCGGAGAGATGTGTCAGTGGTAGTAAGGGTACCGACGGAGAGATGTGTCAGTGGTAGTAAGGGTACCGCCGGAGAGATGTGTCAGTGGTAGTAAGGGTACCGCCGGAGAGATGTGTCAGTGGTAGTAAGGGTACCGCCGGAGAGATGTGTCAGTGGTAGTAAGGGTATCACCAGAGAGATGTATCAGTGGTAGTAAGGGTACCGCCGGAGAGATGTGTCAGTGGTAGTAAGGGTACCGCCGGAGAGATGTATCAGTGGTATTAAGGGTACCACCGGAGAGATGTGTCAGTGGTAGTAAGGGTAACGCCGGAGAGATGTGTCAGTGGTAGTAAGGGACCGCCAGAGAGATGTGTCAGTAGAAGTTAGGGCACCGCCGGAGAGATGTGTCAGTGGTAGTAAGGGTACCGACCGGAGAGATTTGTCAGTAGAAGTAAGGGTACCGCCGGAGAGATGTGTCAGTGGTAGTAAGGGTACCGCCGGAGAGATGTGTCAGTGGTAGTAAGGATACCGCCGGAGAGATGTGTCAGTGGTAGTAAGGGTACCGACGGAGAGATGTGTCAGTGGTAGTAAGGGTACCGCCGGAGAGATGTGTCAGTGGTAGTAAGGGTACCGACGGAGAGATGTGTCAGTGGTAGTAAGGATACCGCCGGAGAGATGTGTCAGTGGTAGTAAGGGTACCGACGGAGAGATGTGTCAGTGGTAGTAAGGGTACCGCCGGAGAGATGTGTCAGTGGTAGTAAGGGTACCGCCGGAGAGATGTGTCAGTGGTAGTAAGGGTACCGCCGGAGAGATGTGTCAGTGGTAGTAAGGGTACCACCAGAGAGATGTATCAGTGGTAGTAAGGGTACCGCCGGAGAGATGTATCAGTGGTATTAAGGGTACCACCGGAGAGATGTGTCAGTGGTAGTAAGGGTAACGCCGGAGAGATGTGTCAGTGGTAGTAAGGGACCGCCAGAGAGATGTGTCAGTAGAAGTTAGGGCACCGCCGGAGAGATGTGTCAGTGGTAGTAAGGGTACAGACCGGAGAGATTTGTCAGTAGAAGTAAGGGTACCGCCGGAGAGATGTGTCAGTGGTAGTAAGGGTACCGCCGGAGAGATGTGTCAGTGGTAGTAAGGGTACCGCCGGAGAGATGTGTCAGTGGTAGTAAGGGTACCGCCGGAGAGATGTGTCAGTGGTAGTAAGGGTACCGCCGGAGAGATGTGTCAGTGGTAGTAAGGGTACCGACGGAGAGATGTGTCAGTGGTAGTAAGGATACCGCCGGAGAGATGTGTCAGTGGTAGTAAGGGTACCGACGGAGAGATGTGTCAGTGGTAGTAAGGGTACCGCCGGAGAGATGTGTCAGTGGTAGTAAGGGTACCGCCGGAGAGATGTGTCGGTGGTAGTAAGGGTACCGCCGGAGAGATGTGTCAGTGGTAGTAAGGGTACTGCCGGAGAGATGTGTCAGTGGTAGTAAGGGTACTGCCGGAGAGATGTGTCAGTGGTAGTAAGGATACCGCCGGAGAGATGTGTCAGTAGAAGTAAGGTTACCGCCGGAGAGATGTGTCAGTGGTAGTAAGGGTACCGCCGGAGAGATGTGTCAGTGGTAGTAAGGGTAACGCCGGAGAGATGTGTCAGTGGTAGTAAGGGTACCACCGGAGAGATGTGTCAGTGGTAGTAAGGGTAACGCCGGAGAGATGTGTCAGTGGTAGTAAGGGTACCACCGGAGAGATGTGTCAGTGGTAGTAAGGGTACCGCCAGGAGAGATGTGTCAGTGGTAGTAAGGGTACCGCCGGAGAGATGTGTCAGTGGTAGTAAGGGTACCGCCGGAGAGATGTGTCAGTGGTAGTAAGGGTACCGCCAGAGAGATGTGTCAGTGGTAGTAAGGGTACCGCCTGAGAGATGTGTCAGTGGTAGTAAGGGTACCACCGGAGAGATGTGTCAGTGGAGTGCCAGTGGTAGTAAGGGTACCGCCGGAGAGATGTGTCAGTGGTAGTAAGGGTACCGCCGGAGAGATGTGTCAGTGGTAGTAAGGGTACCGCCGGAGAGATGTGTCAGTAGAAGTAAGGGTACCGCCGGAGAGATGTGTCAGTGGTAGTAAGGGTAACGCCGGAGAGATGTGTCAGTGGTAGTAAGGGTACCGCCGGAGAGATGTGTCAGTGGTAGTAAGGGTACCGCCGGAGAGATGTGTCAGTGGTAGTAAGTGTACCGCCGGAGAGATGTGTCAGTGGAGTGTCAGTGGTAGTAAGTGTACCGCCGGAGAGATGTGTCAGTGGTAGTAAGGGTACCGTCGGAGAGATGTGTCAGTGGTAGTAAGGGTACCGCCGGAGAGATGTGTCAGTGGTAGTAAGGATACCTCCGGAGAGATGTGTCAGTGGTAGTAAGGGTACCGCCGGAGAGATGTGTCAGTGGTAGTAAGGATACCGCCGGAGAGATGTGTCAGTGGTAGTAAGGGTACCGACGGAGAGATGTGTCAGTGGTAGTAAGGGTACCGCCGGAGAGATGTGTCAGTGGTAGTAAGGGTACCGCCGGAGAGATGTGTCAGTGGTAGTAAGGGTATCACCAGAGAGATGTATCAGTGGTAGTAAGGGTACCGCCGGAGAGATGTGTCAGTGGTAGTAAGGGTACCGCCGGAGAGATGTATCAGTGGTATTAAGGGTACCACCGGAGAGATGTGTCAGTGGTAGTAAGGGTAACGCCGGAGAGATGTGTCAGTGGTAGTAAGGGACCGCCAGAGAGATGTGTCAGTAGAAGTTAGGGCACCGCCGGAGAGATGTGTCAGTGGTAGTAAGGGTACAGACCGGAGAGATTTGTCAGTAGAAGTAAGGGTACCGCCGGAGAGATGTGTCAGTGGTAGTAAGGGTACCGCCGGAGAGATGTGTCAGTGGTAGTAAGGATACCGCCGGAGAGATGTGTCAGTGGTAGTAAGGGTACCGACGGAGAGATGTGTCAGTGGTAGTAAGGGTACCGCCGGAGAGATGTGTCAGTGGTAGTAAGGGTACCGACGGAGAGATGTGTCAGTGGTAGTAAGGATACCGCCGGAGAGATGTGTCAGTGGTAGTAAGGGTACCACCGGAGAGATGTGTCAGTGGAGTGTCAGTGGTAGTAAGGGTACCGCCGGAGAGATGTGTCAGTGGTAGTAAGGGTACGGACCGGAGAGATGTGTCAGTGGTAGTAAGGGTACGGACCGGAGAGATGTGTCAGTGGTAGTAAGGGTACCGCCGGAGAGATGTGTCAGTGGTAGTAAGGATACCGCCGGAGAGATGTGTCAGTGGTAGTAAGGGTACCGCCGGAGAGATGTGTCAGTGGTAGTAAGGGTACCGCCGGAGAGATGTGTCAGTGGTAGTAAGGATACCGCCGGAGAGATGTGTCAGTAGAAGTAAGGGTACCGCCGGAGAGATGTGTCAGTGGTAGTAAGGGTACCGCCGGAGAGATGTGTCAGTAGAAGTAAGGGTACCGCCGGAGAGATGTGTCGGTGGTAGTAAGGGTACCGCCGGAGATATGTGTCAGTGGTAGTAAGGGTACCGCCGGAGAGATGTGTCAGTGGTAGTAAGGGTACCGCCGGAGAGATGTGTCAGTGGAAGTAAGGGTACCGTCGGAGAGATGTGTCAGTGGTAGTAAGGGTACCGCCGGAGAGATGTGTCAGTGGTAGTAAGGGTACCGCCGGAGAGATGTGTCAGTGGAAGTAAGGGTACCGCCGGAGAGATGTGTCAGTGGTAGTAAGGGTACCGCCGGAGAGATGTGTCAGTGGTAGTAAGGGTACCGCCGGAGAGATGTGTCAGTGGTAGTAAGGGTACCACCGGAGAGATGTGTCAGTGGTAGTAAGGGTACCGCCGGAGAGATGTGTCAGTGGTAGTAAGGGTACTGCCGGAGAGATGTGTCGGTGGTAGTAAGGGTACCGCCGGAGAGATGTGTCAGTGGTAGTAAGGGTACCGCCGGAGAGATGTGTCGGTGGTAGTAAGGGTACCACCGGAGAGATGTGTCAGTGGTAGTAAGGGTACCACCGGAGAGATGTGTCGGTGGTAGTAAGGGTACCGCCGGAGAGATGTGTCAGTGGTAGTAAGGGTACTGCCGGAGAGATGTGTCGGTGGTAGTAAGGGTACCGCCGGAGAGATGTGTCAGTGGTAGTAAGGGTACCGCCGGAGAGATGTGTCGGTGGTAGTAAGGGTACCGCCGGAGAGATGTGTCAGTGGTAGTAAGGGTACTGCCGGAGAGATGTGTCAGTGGTAGTAAGGGTACCGCCGGAGAGATGTGTCAGTGGTAGTAAGGGTACTGCCGGAGAGATGTGTCAGTGGTAGTAAGGATACCGCCGGAGAGATGTGTCAGTAGAAGTAAGGTTACCGCCGGAGAGATGTGTCAGTGGTAGTAAGGGTACCGCCGGAGAGATGTGTCAGTGGTAGTAAGGGTAACGCCGGAGAGATGTGTCAGTGGTAGTAAGGGTACCACCGGAGAGATGTGTCAGTGGTAGTAAGGGTAACGCCGGAGAGATGTGTCAGTGGTAGTAAGGGTACCACCGGAGAGATGTGTCAGTGGTAGTAAGGGTACCGCCAGAGAGATGTGTCAGTGGTAGTAAGGGTACCGCCGGAGAGATGTGTCAGTGGTAGTAAGGGTACCGCCGGAGAGATGTGTCAGTGGTAGTAAGGGTACCGCCAGAGAGATGTGTCAGTGGTAGTAAGGGTACCGCCTGAGAGATGTGTCAGTGGTAGTAAGGGTACCACCGGAGAGATGTGTCAGTGGAGTGCCAGTGGTAGTAAGGGTACCGCCGGAGAGATGTGTCAGTGGTAGTAAGGGTACCGCCGGAGAGATGTGTCAGTGGTAGTAAGGGTACCGCCGGAGAGATGTGTCAGTAGAAGTAAGGGTACCGCCGGAGAGATGTGTCAGTGGTAGTAAGGGTACCGCCGGAGAGATGTGTCAGTGGTAGTAAGGGTACCGCCGGAGAGATGTGTCAGTGGTAGTAAGTGTACCGCCGGAGAGATGTGTCAGTGGAGTGTCAGTGGTAGTAAGTGTACCGCCGGAGAGATGTGTCAGTGGTAGTAAGGGTACCGTCGGAGAGATGTGTCAGTGGTAGTAAGGGTACCGCCGGAGAGATGTGTCAGTGGTAGTAAGGATACCGCCGGAGAGATGTGTCAGTAGAAGTAAGGGTACCGCCGGAGAGATGTGTCAGTGGTAGTAAGGGTACCGCCGGAGAGATGTGTCAGTGGTAGTAAGGGTACCGCCGGAGAGATGTGTCAGTAGAAGTAAGGGTACCGCCGGAGAGATGTGTCAGTGGTAGTAAGGGTACCGCCGGAGATATGTGTCAGTGGTAGTAAGGGTACCGCCGGAGAGATGTGTCAGTGGTAGTAAGGGTACCGCCGGAGAGATGTGTCAGTGGAAGTAAGGGTACCGTCGGAGAGATGTGTCAGTGGTAGTAAGGGTACCGCCGGAGAGATGTGTCAGTGGTAGTAAGGGTACCGCCGGAGAGATGTGTCAGTGGAAGTAAGGGTACCGTCGGAGAGATGTGTCAGTGGTAGTAAGGGTACCGCCGGAGAGATGTGTCAGTGGTAGTAAGGGTACCGCCGGAGAGATGTGTCAGTGGTAGTAAGGGTACCACCGGAGAGATGTGTCGGTGGTAGTAAGGGTACCGCCGGAGAGATGTGTCAGTGGTAGTAAGGGTACTGCCGGAGAGATGTGTCGGTGGTAGTAAGGGTACCGCCGGAGAGATGTGTCAGTGGTAGTAAGGGTACCGTCGGAGAGATGTGTCAGTGGTAGTAAGGGTACCGCCGGAGAGATGTGTCAGTGGTAGTAAGGGTACCGCCGGAGAGATGTGTCAGTGGTAGTAAGGGTACCACCGGAGAGATGTGTCGGTGGTAGTAAGGGTACCGCCGGAGAGATGTGTCAGTGGTAGTAAGGGTACTGCCGGAGAGATGTGTCGGTGGTAGTAAGGGTACCGCCGGAGAGATGTGTCAGTGGTAGTAAGGGTACCGCCGGAGAGATGTGTCGGTGGTAGTAAGGGTACCACCGGAGAGATGTGTCAGTGGTAGTAAGGGTACCACCGGAGAGATGTGTCGGTGGTAGTAAGGGTACCGCCGGAGAGATGTGTCAGTGGTAGTAAGGGTACTGCCGGAGAGATGTGTCGGTGGTAGTAAGGGTACCGCCGGAGAGATGTGTCAGTGGTAGTAAGGGTACCGCCGGAGAGATGTGTCGGTGGTAGTAAGGGTACCGCCGGAGAGATGTGTCAGTGGTAGTAAGGGTACTGCCGGAGAGATGTGTCAGTGGTAGTAAGGGTACTGCCGGAGAGATGTGTCAGTGGTAGTAAGGATACCGCCGGAGAGATGTGTCAGTAGAAGTAAGGTTACCGCCGGAGAGATGTGTCAGTGGTAGTAAGGGTACCGCCGGAGAGATGTGTCAGTGGTAGTAAGGGTAACGCCGGAGAGATGTGTCAGTGGTAGTAAGGGTACCGCCGGAGAGATGTGTCAGTGGTAGTAAGGGTAACGCCGGAGAGATGTGTCAGTGGTAGTAAGGGTACCACCGGAGAGATGTGTCAGTGGTAGTAAGGGGTACCGCCGGAGAGATGTGTCAGTGGTAGTAAGGGTACCGCCGGAGAGATGTGTCAGTGGTAGTAAGGGTACCGCCGGAGAGATGTGTCAGTGGTAGTAAGGGTACCGCCAGAGAGATGTGTCAGTGGTAGTAAGGGTACCGCCTGAGAGATGTGTCAGTGGTAGTAAGGGTACCACCGGAGAGATGTGTCAGTGGTAGTAAGGGTACCGCCGGAGAGATGTGTCAGTGGTAGTAAGTGTACCGCCGGAGAGATGTGTCAGTGGAGTGTCAGTGGTAGTAAGTGTACCGCCGGAGAGATGTGTCAGTGGTAGTAAGGGTACCGTCGGAGAGATGTGTCAGTGGTAGTAAGGGTACCGCCGGAGAGATGTGTCAGTGGTAGTAAGGATACCGCCGGAGAGATGTGTCAGTAGAAGTAAGGGTACCGCCGGAGAGATGTGTCAGTGGTAGTAAGGGTACCGCCGGAGAGATGTGTCAGTGGTAGTAAGGGTACCGCCGGAGAGATGTGTCAGTAGAAGTAAGGGTACCGCCGGAGAGATGTGTCAGTGGTAGTAAGGGTACCGCCGGAGATATGTGTCAGTGGTAGTAAGGGTACCGCCGGAGAGATGTGTCAGTGGTAGTAAGGGTACCGACGGAGAGATGTGTCAGTGGAAGTAAGGGTACCGTCGGAGAGATGTGTCAGTGGTAGTAAGGGTACCGCCGGAGAGATGTGTCAGTGGTAGTAAGGGTACCGCCGGAGAGATGTGTCAGTGGAAGTAAGGGTACCGTCGGAGAGATGTGTCAGTGGTAGTAAGGGTACCGCCGGAGAGATGTGTCAGTGGTAGTAAGGGTACCGCCGGAGAGATGTGTCAGTGGTAGTAAGGGTACCACCGGAGAGATGTGTCGGTGGTAGTAAGGGTACCGCCGGAGAGATGTGTCAGTGGTAGTAAGGGTACTGCCGGAGAGATGTGTCAGTGGTAGTAAGGGTACCGCCGGAGAGATGTGTCAGTGGTAGTAAGGGTACCGCCGGAGAGATGTGTCAGTGGTAGTAAGGGTACCGCCGGAGAGATGTGTCAGTGGTAGTAAGGGTACCGCCGGAGAGATGTGTCGGTGTAGTAAGTGGTACCGCCGGAGAGATGTGTCAGTGGTAGTAAGGGTACCGCCGGAGGAGATGTGTCGGTGGTAGTAAGGGTACCGCCGGAGAGATTGTCAGTGGTAGTAAGGGTACCGCCGGAGAGATGTGTCGGTGGTAGTAAGGGTACCGCCGGAGAGATGTGTCAGTGGTAGTAAGGGTACCGCCGGAGAGATGTGTCAGTGGGTAGTAAGGGTACCGCCGGGAGAGATGTGTCAGTGGTAGTAAGGGTACCGCCGGAGAGATGTGTCAGGTGGTAGTAAGGGTACCACCGGAGAGATGTGTCAGTGGTAGTAAGGGTACCATGCCGGGGATTGTCGGTGGTTGTAAAGGGGGCCGCCCAGGGGGAAAGTGTCCTGGAGTAAGGGGAAAGCCGGGGAATGTGGTGGTGGGGTTTTTTGGGAAGGGGGACCGCCCGGGGGAGAGGTTAATGGTTTGAAGGGGACCCCGGGGCCCGGGGAGATGTGGCGGTTGGGATTTAAAGGGGACCGCCGGGGGAGATGTGGTCAGGGTATTTAAAGGGGAAATCCGGAGAGATGTGTCAGTGGGAGTAAGGGGACTTTCCGGAAGAGATGGGTCATTGGTAGTAAGGTACCGCCGGAGAGATGTGGCCCGTAAAGTAAGGGTTTCCGCCGGAGAGATGTGTCCCGTGGTAGTAAGGGGACCGCCAGAGAGATGTGTCAAATTGGGAAAAAGGGGACCCCCTTAGAGATTGTCAGTGGTAAATAAGGGTTTCCCCGGGGAGATGTGTAAATGGGGGGGCCATGGTGTAAAGGGTACCCCCGGAGGAAAGTTTCAGTGGTAGTAAGGGTACCGCCGGAGGAGATGTGTCAGTGGTTAGTAAGGGTACCGCCGGAGAGATGTGTCAGTGAGTAGTAAGGTACCGCCGGAGAGATGTGTCAGTGGTAGTAAGGGTAACGCCGGAGAGATGTGTCAGTGGTAGTAAGGGTACCAGCCGGGAGAGATTGTCAGGGTGGTAGTAAGGGTACCGCCGGAGAGATGTGTCAGTGGTAGTAAGTGGACCGCCGGAGAGATGTGTCAGTGCGTAAGTGTAGGGTAACCGCCGAGAGATGTGTCAGTGGTAGTAGGGTACCACCGACCGGAGAGATTGTCAGTGGTAGTAAGGGTACCGGCCGGAGAGATGTGTCAGTGGTAGTAAGGGTACCAGCCGGAGAGATGTGTAGTGGTAGTAAGGGTACCGCCGGAGAGATGTGTCAGTGGTAGTAAGGGTACCGCCGGAGAGATGTGTCAGTGGTAGTAAGGGTACCGCCGGAGAGAAGTGTCAGTGGTAGTAAGGATACGCCGGAGAGATGTGTCAGTTGGTAGTAAGGGATACCGCCGGAGAGATGTGTCAAGTGGTAGTAAGGGTACCACCGGAGAGATGTGTTGGTGGTTGTAAGGGTACCGCCGGAGAGATGTGTCAAGTGGTAGTAAGGGTACCGCCGGAGAGATGTGTCATTGGTAGTAAGGGGTACCGCCGGAGAGATATGTCAGTGGTAGTAGTAAGTGGTACCGCCGGAGAGATGTGTCGGTGGTAGGAAGGGTACCGCCGGGAGAGATGTGGTCAGTGGTAGTAACGGTACCGCCGCGGAGAGATGTGTCGGTGGTAGTAAGGGTACCGCCGGAGAGATGTGTCAGTGGTAGTAAGGATACCGCCGGAGAGATGTATGTTGTCAGTGGTAGTAAGGGTACCGCCGGAGAGAATGTGTCAGTGGTAGTAAGGGTACCTGCCGGATAGATGTGTCAGTGGTAGTAAGGGGAAACCCCCGGAGAGATGGTCAGGGGGGTTTGTTTAAGGGGACCAAAGGGGGAGGGGTTTATTTGGGGTAAAGGGGACCCCCCGGAAAGATGTGTCAAATAGAATTTTGGGCCCGCCGGAGAAAATTTTTGTCAGGGGGTAAAAAGGGGGCCCAACCCCGGAAAAGATTTGCAGTGGTTTGTAAGGGGGGAAACCCCCGGAGAGATTGTCCCCGTGGGGGTAAGGAAAACCGCCGGAGAGGTGTCAGTGGTTAAAAGGGGGGACCCGGGGAAAGATGTTCAGTTTGGGAGAAAGGGGACCGCCGGGAGATGGTCAGTGGTTTGTAAAGGGGACCCGGGGAGAAAATGTGTCGTGGAAATAAGGATACCCCCGGAGAGATGGGTCCGTTTGGGAGTAAAAGGGCCGACGGGGAAGGGGATGTGTCCGTGGTAGTAAAGGTAACCCCCCGGAGAGTGTGTCATTGGGAGTAAAGGGGACCGACGGAGAGATGTGTCAGTGGTAGTAAGGGTATCACCAGAGAGATGTATCAGTGGTAGTAAGGGTACCGCCGGAGAGATGTGTCAGTGGTAGTAAGGGTACCGCCGGAGAGATGTGTCAGTGGTAGTAAGGGTACCGCCGGAGAGATGTGTCAGTGGTAGTAAGGGTAACGCCGGAGAGATGTGTCAGTGGTAGTAAGGGACCGCCAGAGAGATGTGTCAGTAGAAGTTAGGGCACCGCCCGGAGAGATGTGTCAGTGGTAGTAAGGGTACAGACCGGAGAGATTTGTCAGTAGAAGTAAGGGTACCGCCGGAGAGATGTGTCAGTGGTAGTAAGGGTACCGCCGGAGAGATGTGTCAGTGGTTAGGTAAGGATACCGCCGGAGAGATGTGTCAGTGGTAGTAAGGGTACCGACGGAGAGATGTGTCAGTGGTAGTAAGGGTACCGCCGGAGAGATGTGTCAGTGGTAGTAAGGGTACCGACGGAGAGATGTGTCAGTGGTAGTAAGGATACCGCCGGAGAGATGTGTCAGTGGTAGTAAGGGTACCGCCGGAGAGATGTGTCAGTGGAGTGTCAGTGGTAGTAAGGGTACCGCCGGAGAGATGTGTCAGTGGTAGTAAGGGTACGGACCGGAGAGATGTGTCAGTGGTAGTAAGGGTACGGACCGGAGAGATGTGTCAGTGGTAGTAAGGGGTACCGCCGGAGAGATGTGTCAGTGGTAGTAAGGGTACCGCCGGAGAGATGTGTCAGTGGTAGTAAGGGTACCGCCGGAGAGATGTGTCAGTGGTAGTAAGGGTACCGCCGGAGAGATGTGTCAGTGGTAGTAAGGATACCGCCGGAGAGATGTGTCAGTAGAAGTAAGGGTACCGCCGGAGAGATGTGTCAGTGGTAGTAAGGGTACCGCCGGAGAGATGTGTCAGTAGAAGTAAGGGTACCGCCGGAGAGATGTGTCAGTGGTAGTAAGGGTACCGCCGGAGATATGTGTCAGTGGTAGTTAAGGGTACCGCCGGAGAGATGGTCAGTGGTAGTAAGGGTTACCGCCGGAGAGATGTGTCAGTGGAAAGTAAGGGTAGGGACCGTCGGAGAGATGTGTCAGTGGTAGTAAGGGTACCGCCGGAGAGATGTGTCAGTGGTAGTAAGGGTACCGCCGGAGAAGGATGTGTCAGTGGAAGTAAGGGGTACCGTCGGAGAGATGTGTCAGTGGTAGTAAGGGTACCGCCGGAGAGAGTGTGTCAGTGGTAGTAAGGGTACCGCCGGAGAGATGTGTCAGTGGTAGTAAGGGGTACCACCGAGAGATGTGTCAGTGGTAGTAAGGGTACCGCCGGAGAGATGTTCAGTGGTAGAAGGATACCGCCGGAGAGATGTGTCAGTAGAAGTAAGGGTACCCGCCGGAGAGATGTGTCAGTGGTAGTAAGGGTACCGCCGGAGAGATGTGTCAGTAGAAGTAAGGGTACCGCCGGAGAGATGTGTCAGTGGTTAGTAAGGGTACCGCGGAGATATGTGTCAGTGGTAGTAAGGGTACCGCCGGAGAGATGTGTCAGTGGTAGTAAGGGGTACCGCCGGAGAGATGTGTCAGTGGAAGTAAGGGTACCGTCGGAGAGATGTGTCAGTGGTAGTAAGGGTACCCGCCGGAGAGATGTGTCAGTGGTAGTAAGGTACCGCCGGAGAGATGTGTCAGTGGAAGTAAGGGTACCGTCGGAGAGATGTGTCAGTGGTAGTAGGGTACCGCCGGAGAGATGTGTCAGTGGTAGTAAGGGTTAACGCCGGAGAGATGTGTCAGTGGTAGTAAGGGTACCACCGGAGAGATGTGTCAGTGGTAGTAAGGGTACCGCCGGAGAGATGTGTCAGTGGTAGTAAGGGTACCGCCGGAGAGATGTGTCGGTGGTAGTAAGGGTACCGCCGGAGAGATGTGTCAGTGGTAGTAAGGGTACCGCCGGAGAGATGTGTCGGTGGTAGTAAGGGTACCACCGGAGAGATGTGTCAGTGGTAGTAAGGGTACCACCGGAGAGATGTGTCGGTGGTAGTAAGGGTACCGCCGAGAGAGATGTGTCAGTGGTAGTAAGGGTACTGCCGGAGAGAGTGTCGGTGGTAGTAAGGGTACCGCCGGAGAGATGTGTCAGTGGTAGTAAGGGTACCAGCCGGAGAGATGTGTCGGTGGTAGTAAGGGTACCGCCGGATGAGATGTGTCAGTGGTAGTAAGGGTACTGCCGGAGAGATGTGTCAGTGGTAGTAAGGGTACTGCCGGAGAGATGTGTCAGTGGTAGTAAAGGATACCGCCGGAGAGATGTGTCAGTAGAAGTAAGGTTACCGCCGGAGAGATGTGTCAGTGGTAGTAAGGGTACCGCCGGAGAGATGTGTCAGTGGTAGTAAGGGTAACGCCGGAGAGATGTGTCAGTGGTAGTAAGGGTACCACCGGAGAGATGTGTCAGTGGTAGTAAGGGTAACGCCGGAGAGATGTGTCAGTGGTAGTAAGGGTACCGCCGGAGAGATGTGTCAGTGGTAGTAAGGGGTACCGCCAGAGAGATGTTGTCAGTGGTAGTAAGGGTACCGCCGGAGAGATGTGTCAGTGGTAGTAAGGGTACCGCCGGAGAGATGTGTCAGTGGTAGTAAGGGTACCGCCAGAGAGATGTGTCAGTGGTAGTAAGGGTACCGCCTGAGGAGATGTGTCAGTGGTAGTAAGGGTACCACCGGAGAGATGTGTCAGTGGAGTGCCAGTGGTAGTAAGGGTACCGCCGGAGAGATGTGTCAGTGGTAGTAAGGGTACCGCCGGAGAGATGTGTCAGTGGTAGTAAGGGTACCGCCGGAGAGATGTGTCAGTAGAAGTAAGGGTACCGCCGGGAGAGATGTGTCAGTGGTAGTAAGGGTACCGCCGGAGAGATGTGTCAGTGGTAGTAAAGGGTACCGCCGGAGAGATGTGTTCAGTGGTAGTAGTGTACGCCGGAGAGATGTGGTCAGTGGAGTGTTCGAGTGTAGTAAGTGTACCGCCGGAGAGATGTGTCAGTGGTAGTAAGGGTACGTCGGAGAGATGTGTCAGTGTAGTAAGGGGTACCGCCGGAGAGATGTGTCAGTAGGTAGTAAGGATACCCGCCGGAGAGAGTGTGTCAGTTGAAGTAAGGGTACCGCCGGAGAGATGTGTCAGTGGTAGTAAGGGTACCGCCGGAGAGATGTGTCATGGTAGTAAGGGTACCGACCGGAGAGATGTGTCAGTAGAAGTAAGGGTACCGCCGGAGAGATGTGTCAGTGGTAGTAAGGGTACCGCCGGAGAGATGTGTCAGTGGTAGTAAGGGTACCGCCGGAGAGATGTGTCAGTGGTAGTAAGGGTACCGACCGGAGAGATGTGTCAGTGGATAGTAAGGGTACCGTCGGAGAGATGTGTCAGTGGTAGTAAGGGTACCGCCGGAGAGATGTGTCAGTGGTAGTAAGGGTACCGCCGGAGAGATGTGGTCAGTGGAAGTAAGGGTACCGTCGGAGAGATGTGTCAGTGGTAGTAAGGGTACCGCCGGAGAGATGTGTCAGTGGTAGTAAGGGTACCGCGGAGAGATGTGTCGAGTGGGTAGTAAGGGTACCACCGGAGAGATGTGTCGGTGGTAGTAAGGGTACCGCCGGGAGAGATGTGTCAGTGGTAGTAAGGGTACTGCCGGAGAGATGTGTCGTGGTAGTAAGGGTACCGCCGGAGAGATGTGTCCAGTGGTAGTAAGGGTACCGCCGGAGAGATGTGGTCGGTGGTAGTAAGGGTACCACCGGAGAAGATGTGTCAGTGGTAGTAAGGGTACCACCGGAGAGATGTGTAGGTGGTAGTAAGGGTACCGCCGGAGAGATGTGTCAGTGGTAGTAAGGGTACCCGCCGGAGAGATGTGTCAGTGGTAGTAAGGGTACCGCCGGAGAGATTTGTCAGTGGTAGTAAGGGGTACCGCCGGAGAGATGTGTCCGTGGTAGTAAGGGTACCGCCGGAGAGATGTGTCAGTGGTAGTAAGGGTACCTGCCGGAGAGATGTGTCAGTGGTAGTAAGGGTACCCGCCGGAGAGATGTGTCATTGGTAGTAAGGGTACCGCCGGAGAGATGTGTCAGTGGCAGTAGGGTACGCGAGAGATGTGTCGTGGTAGTAAGTGGTACCACCGGAGAGATGTGTCAGTAGTGGTAGTAAGGGTACCGCCGGAGAGATGTGTCAGTGGTAGTAAGGGTACGTCGGAGAGATGTGTCAGTGGTAGTAAGGTACCTGCCGGAGAGATGTGTCAGTGGTAGTTAGGGTACCGCCGGAGAGATGTGTCAGTGGTAGTAAGGGTACCGACCGGAGAGATGTGTCGGTGGTAGTAAGGTACCGCCGGAGAGATGTGTCAGTGGTAGTAAGGGTTACTGCCGGAGAGATGTGTCAGTGGGTAGTAAGGGTACTGCCGGAGAGATGTGTCAGTTGTAGTAAGGATACCCGCCGGAGAGATGTGTCAGTAGAAGTAAGGTGGTTACCGCCGGAGAGATGTTGTCAGTGGTAAGTAAGGGGTACCGCCGGAGAGATGTGTCAGTGGTAGTAAGGGTAACGCCGGAGAGATGTGTCAGTGGTAGTAAAGGGTTACCACCGGAGAGATGTGTCAGTGGTAGTAAGGGTAACGCGGCGGAGAGATGTGTCAGTGGTAGTAAGGGTACCACCGGAGAGATGTGGTCAGTGGTAGTAAGGGTTACCGCCAGAGAGATGTGTCAGTGGTGTAAGGGTACCGCCGGAGAGATGTGTCAGTGGTAGTAAGGGTACCGCCGGAGAGATGTGTCAGTGGTAGTAAGGGGTACCGCCAGAGAGATGTGTCAGTGGTAGTAAGGGTACCGCCTGAGAGATGTGTCAGTGGTAGTAAGGGTACCACCGGAGAGATGTGTCAGTGGAGTGCCAGTGGTAGTAAGGGTACCGCCGGAGAGATGTGTCAGTGGTATTAAGGGTACCGCCGGAGAGATGTGTCAGTGGTAGTAAGGGTACCGCCGGGAGAGATGTGTCAGTGGTAGTAAGGTACCGCCGGAGAGATGTGTCCAGTGGTAGTAAGGGTACCGCCGGGAGAGATGTGTCAGTAGAAGTAAGGGTACCGCCGGAGAGATGTGTCAGTGGTAGTAAGGGTACGCCGGAGAGATGTGTCATGTGGTAGTAAGGGTACCGCCGGAGAGATGTGTCAGTGGTAGTAAGTGTACCGCCGGAGAGATGTGTCAGTGGAGTGTCAGTGGTAGGTAAAGTGTACCGCCGGAGAGATGTGTCAGTGGTAGTAAGGGTACCGTCGGAGAGATGTGTCAGTGGTAGTAAGGGTACCGCCGGAGAGATGTGTCAGTGGTAGTAAGGATACCTCCGGAGAGATGTGTCAGTGGTAGTAAGGGTACCGCCGGAGAGATGTGTCAGTGGTAGTAAGGATACCGCCGGAGAGATGTGTCAGTGGTAGTAAGGGTACCGCCGGAGAGATGTATCAGTGGTAGTAAGGATACCGCCGGAGAGATGTGTCAGTGGTAGTAAGGATACCGCCGGAGAGATGTGTCAGTGGTAGTAAGGGTACCACCGGAGAGATGTGTTGGTGGTTGTAAGGGTACCGCCGGAGAGATGTGTCAGTGGTAGTAAGGGTACCGCCGGAGAGATATGTCAGTGGTAGTAAGTGTACCGCCGGAGAGATGTGTCGGTGGTAGTAAGGGTACCGCCGGAGAGATGTGTCAGTGGTAGTAACGGTACCGCCGGAGAGATGTGTCAGTGGTAGTAACGGTACCGCCGGAGAGATGTGTCAGTGGTAGTAAGGATACCGCCGGAGAGATGTGTCAGTGGTAGTAAGGATACCGCCGGAGAGATGTGTCAGTGGTAGTAAGGGTACCGCCGGAGAGATGTGTCAGTGGTAGTAAGGGTACTGCCGGAGAGATGTGTCAGTGGTAGTAAGGGTACCGCCGGAGAGATGTGTCAGTGGTAGTAAGGGTACCACCGGAGAGATGTGTCAGTGGTAGTAAGGGTACCACCGGAGAGATGTGTCAGTGGTAGTAAGGGTACTGCCGGAGAGATGTGTCAGTGGTAGTAAGGGTACCGCCGGAGAGATGTGTCAGTGGTAGTAAGGGTACCACCGGAGAGATGTATCCGTGGTATTAAGGGTACCACCGGAGAGATGTGTTAGTGGTAGTAAGGGTACCGCCGGAGAGATGTGTCAGTGGTAGTAAGGGTACCGCCGGAGAGATGTGTCAGTGGTAGTAAGGGTACCGCCGGAGATATGTGTCAGTGGTAGTAAGGGTACCACCGGAGATATGTGTCAGTGGTAGTAAGGGTACCACCGGAGAGATGTGTCAGTGGTAGTAAGTGTACCGCCGGAGAGATGTGTCAGTGGTAGTAAGGGTACCACCGGAGAGATGTGTTAGTGGTAGTAAGGGTACCGCCGGAGAGATGTGTCAGTGGTAGTAAGTGTACCGCCGGAGAGATGTGTCGGTGGTAGTAAGGGTACCGCCGGAGAGATGTGTCAGTGGTAGTAAGGGTACCGCTGGAGAGATGTGTCGGTGGTAGTAAGGGTACCGCCGGAGAGATGTGTCAGTGGTAGTAAGTGTACCGCCGGAGAGATGTGTCAGTGGTAGTAAGGGTACCACCGGAGAGATGTGTTAGTGGTAGTAAGGGTACCGCCGGAGAGATGTGTCAGTGGTAGTAAGGGTACCGCCGGAGAGATGTGTCAGTGGAAGTAAGGGTACCGCCGGAGAGATGTGTCAGTAGAAGTAAGGGTAACGCCGGAGAGATGTGTCAGTAGAAGTAAGGTTACCGCCGGAGAGATGTGTCAGTGGTAGTAAGGGTACCACCGGAGAGATGTGTCAGTGGTAGTAAGGGTAACGCCGGAGAGATGTGTCAGTAGAAGTAAGGTTACCGCCGGAGAGATGTGTCAGTGGTAGTAAGGGTACCGCCGGAGAGATGTGTCAGTGGAAGTAAGAGTACCGTCGGAGAGATGTGTCAGTGGTAGTAAGGGTACCGCCGGAGAGATGTGTCAGTGGTAGTAAGGGTACCGCCGGAGAGATGTGTCAGTGGTAGTAAGGGTACCACCGGAGAGATGTGTCGGTGGTAGTAAGGGTACCACCGGAGAGATGTGTCGGTGGTAGTAAGGGTACCGCCGGAGAGATGTGTCAGTGGTAGTAAGGGTATCGCCGGAGAGATGTGTCAGTAGAAGTAAGGGTACCGCCGGAGAGATGTGTCAGTTGAAGTAAGGGTACCGCCAGAGAGATGTGTCAGTGGTAGTAAGGGTACCGCCGGAGAGATGTGTCAGTGGTAGTAAGGTTACCGCCGGAGAGATGTGTCAGTGGTAGTAAGGGTACCGCCGGAGAGATGTGTCAGTGGTAGTAAGGGTACCGCCGGAGAGATGTGTCAGTAGAAGTAAGGGTACCGCCGGAGAGATGTGTCAGTGGTAGTAAGGGTACCGCCGGAGAGATGTGTCAGTGGTAGTAAGGGTACCGCCGGAGAGATGTGTCAGTGGCATTAAGGGTACCGCCGGAGAGATGTGTTAGTAGAAGTAAGGGTACCGCCGGAGAGATGTGTCAGTGGTAGTAAGGGTACCGCCGGAGAGATGTATCCGTGGTATTAAGGGTACCGCCGGAGAGATGTGTTAGTGGTAGTAAGGGTACCGCCGGAGAGATGTGTCAGTGGTAGTAAGGGTACCGCCGGAGAGATGTGTCAGTGGTAGTAAGGGTACCACCGGAGAGATGTGTCAGTGGTAGTAAGGGTACCGCCAGAGAGATGTGTCAGTGGTAGTAAGGGTACCGCCGGAGAGATGTGTCAGTGGTAGTAAGGGTACCGCCAGAGAGATGTGTCAGTGGTAGTAAGGGTACCGCCTGAGAGATGTGTCAGTGGTAGTAAGGGTACCGCCAGAGAGATGTGTCAGTGGTAGTAAGGGTACCACCGGAGAGATGTGTCAGTGGAGTGTCAGTGGTAGTAAGGGTACCGCCGGAGAGATGTGTCAGTGGTAGTAAGGGTACCGCCGGAGAGATGTGTCAGTGGTAGTAAGGGTACCGCCGGAGAGATGTGTCAGTGGTAGTAAGGGTACCGCCGGAGAGATGTGTCAGTGATAGTAAGGGTACCGCCGGAGAGATGTGTCAGTGGTAGTAAGGGTACCGCCGGAGAGATGTGTCAGTGGTAGTAAGGGTACCGCCGGAGAGATGTGTCAGTGGTAGTAAGGGTACCGCCGGAGAGATGTATCAGTGGTAGTAAGGGTACCGCCGGAGAGATGTATCAGTGGTAGTAAGGGTACCGCCGGAGAGATGTGTCAGTGGTAGTAAGGGTACCGCCGGAGAGATGTGTCAGTAGAAGTAAGGGTACCGCCGGAGAGATGTGTCAGTGGTAGTAAGGGTACCACCGGAGAGATGTGTCAGTGGTAGTAAGGGTACCGCCGGAGAGATGTATCAGTGGTAGTAAGGGTACCGCCGGAGAGATATGTCAGTAGAAGTAAGGGTACCGCCGGAGAGATGTGTCAGTGGTAGTAAGGGTACCGCCGGAGAGATATGTCAGTGGTAGTAAGGGTACGGCCGGAGAGATGTGTCAGTGGTAGTAAGGGTACCGCCGGAGAGATGTGTCAGTGGTAGTAAGGGTACCGCCGACTCTCGAAAACGTTTTAGAACATTTGAATTTATGTCGGAAGCTAACTCCTGTTATGTATGCAGACATTCAGCGTACAATGTGTCTGTCAAAGGTATTGTTCAAAACTGTAAAACTTCTTACATTGTAGAGATGAAACACACACATATATATTTATATATATATATACACACACACATTTATGCTGACAATGTTATTATAATGCAGTATGTACAGGATTAACAAAATATGATCCTTTGACAGGCGGCTCATAATACAAAAAACACAATATAAATCATCATAATTATAATTGTATAGCTCTATTTTTCGGAAGCGGAGAATGAACACGAACCTTGCGGCCACATTTAATTACACATATTTAAGTAATGTTATACCAGTAAATATAAATTTAGATCCTTTATTGGAAAATAAACTAAAATAAATCAAAGTTCCAAGGAGGACACTGTGCAAGAACATTTTTAGACCCGCTCTTGACAAAACTACATCGTTGAAATATTCTGCCAAAAGACATCCAGAAAGACAGCTTATCCGATCACATTATACTGACAGGGTATACCAGTCGCCCTACCCCAAACATGTACATGTACCATCAGTACAGACTCTGGTTTGTCTCCACCAGGGAAAGGCCAAAAAGTGAGTCACTGTCAAGAGATATCATAAAGAAGATAGTTGATTGAAAGAAAAGAACAGATATGATCCGAAATTAAGTCGCCTCTTACCAAAATGGAGCGGGAACAGCAGATATATTTTTACGCCCTACCTGCAGAGCAGTGGCAAGTATAGTACATGTAGATGACAATGTAATCATTACTGTTGCTATAATATTGACCGGGGATGTAGAAACTGTATAGCTTTTATGCATGACTATATGTTGCCAAAATGCTAATGTGACATTACTTTAGCAACTTTTTACTCAAAACACAGGATGTTACATTTTATGTCAGAAAAATTATAGAATTTTAAACAGAGCAACGAGAGTCCCGACAGAGTTGTGATAACTAAACTCCAGATTGTGTTTCTTGTTTGACAGCTATACCATAACACTGATATACACTGCCATAAAAAAATCACATTTTCTATGCAAGCGCCTGTGGCATACATTAACATTAGTTTGTCCTACCATGGTACATGTACATACTGTGGATTCAAACACAGGGACTTGAAAATTTGTTACAGTGTACATGTAATTGGACCGTCCCTCGATTGTATATGACCTTTTCAGACGTTTGTGTGTGTGTTCTTTTGTTTTTTTTGTTGCTTTTTATTTATTTTTTTGTGGGGGGGGGGGGGGGGGGGGGGGGGGGGGGGATAGATATTAAAACTAGGTAACAATGACACCCCCATTATAATGTACACTAGCGGTGTCATTATTTTTACCAAAAGTATATTTTGCTATACATACTAGGGTTGATTGCATTGATCTACAATTTGAGAGAGTTTTAACGACAGCATTGCAAATTTGAAATTCTATTCGAGTCTGTTTGTATATATATAATTTTGAACTATCTGAAAGTCACAAGATTTGAGTAACCATGGCCACTTTTTTTTTTTATTTCAAACTGATCGTGAGTGAACCAATATATATCTAATTTTTTACATGTTTCGTTTTATATGTCATTTTGTCTCTTGTCCATTTTGCCCGTATTTTTGATCACTTTTCATGGCCCTTATGACCTTTACAGTGTTGATGGGCCGTTAAGCACTTAAACTAACTAGGGAATGTCCCATTTCTTGAAGACTGTAACAAATACTCAGTTCCCTGTCTGTGGTTCAAAGATGATCATACATATTTCACGTACTCACATTTCGGACGTGAAAACATATGGGAGTAACAGTTGATTATCAGGCCGGAGCCCAATGTTAGAACCATTTCAGGATTTCGTTTTTCATAATGGGAAATACCCGGCGGTTTACTGTTACAGTTGCCGTATACATGACATACTACCTTTTATATCTTCTACAACGCAACTTCGCTAGCCAAAGGTGTCATATTGAACACCCTTGGCTAGTGAAGTTACCCACAACGGAGACGGAGACAGGCTTCGAAAACATGAAGTCAAAGAAAAAAACAGAAACCAAGGCCACAGTGACATCATTTTAGTACACGACAGGTCGCCTTTTCCTTTTTAATGCCGCTATGGCCAAAGATAAAATTTATAGAGGTCGCAGTGACCTCGTTTAGTTAAAATCACGTCTCCTTATTTTGTGCTCGTCTCCCAAGCTTTATATCCGTTTTTGAAATATTGACCGAGATATTTTACCGGACGAAACTTTGTCATCTTGGACAGACGGATCATATGACCAGATTTGATTAAATTGTGTGTACATGTTGATAGGGGTGCTATAGATTAAAAAACTTTTGACAAATAAATATAAGCAAACATTCGCAGCAAGGTTCTGTGGAATGAACTGTTAACTCATCCTCACAAGAATGTGGAGCGAGTATGGACACACGCACGCACAGACACACAACGAGAATATGAAATCAAGCTTAATTTGCTTCTATTTAGTTTCTTTATCACATCCCGTGCCATGATCCGCTTCTCTTTTTCCACGAACTTAACACACTGTCAACATGTAATTATTTTGTGTGTGAGAGAGAGGGAGAGAGTCCGAGTCTGTTTGAAAGAATTGACATTTGGTTTGTTTTGTTTTTGTTTAACGTCCTATTAACAGCCAGGGTCATTTAAGGACGTGCCAGGTTTTGGAGGTGGAGGAAAGCCGGAGTACCCGGAGAAAAACCACCGACCTACGGCCAGTACCTGGCAACTGCCCCACGGAGGTTTCGAACTCGCAACCCAGAGGTGGAGGGCTAGTGTTAAAGTGTCGGGACACCTTAACCACTCGGCCACCGCGGCCCCCTAAAGAATTGACATGTTGTTGAATTAACTTCCAAGGATACATCTTTATTTCCATGTAGTAAGACACACGATTGAAATCGGTTTTTATAGCTCACGAATTGTTTAACCATGTACCGACGTAAACAATTTGATTTGATTCAAAATCACGTATCCGCCATATCCACCTGATCTGTTACTGTACAAACAAACATACAATATAAACACCATATACGTTCCCGGGATACAAATTAATAGTGATCAACTTTGATTTAATGAACCCTGACTCGTTTACACAAACGTAAAAAATAATAAATAAGCGCGTGTTTGTATACAAACTATGGCTTCCTTGTCCATAACATTGACAGAGACGGTGGAACCTACTATTTTTATTAGTCTATTCACAGATAAAAGTCTCAAAGGTTGTGCACGTGTGATGACATTTTAAAATATTTACAACTTTATCTGAACAATTAAATTGAAAAAAAAATGTTGAAATTGTTTCATTCATCCGTAATTAATGTTTTAAAATAATTCCGTACTATGTCTCACCCATTAGTAAAGTACAGCTGTACATGAAAGAAAGGTATCTCAATTTTAAAACGAAAAATACACACATTAGCAGAACACAATCATTATTTATCCGGAGATCATGATAGGTTGTGTATAAAGGTAGAAATAACTTATTCTAGCCATATAAATGTATGTATTTATGATTGATTGGTACATTGGTTTTTGCTTAATAGTATCGGTTTGTAGGAAAAGCAAAGAAATAGGCCTGTTGTATGTTACGGAACGGAATATTGGAGTTTACTTGGGCCTGCCCTATTGGTCGTCAGGTTGGTTAAAGGTGATAGGGCAGATCTGTTTCATTACCGATATTTTGTGTGAAGTACGAAGTGTACATACACATTTAGATGTTTTTTTCTTCAAGTATAATATTATCATAAATGAGTAAACCGCATTGTTAATTATTTCTATTAATGATCATGGCTTTTTTGTAATGCTCTTCTCTGACAATACAAAACACTATCATACATTTGAAAATTACGTATGCGCACATTTTGCTTAATAATTTGAAATACCATTCAATGGAATATTAATAGAATACAAGCTAAAATTAAGATGTGGGTGGCACGCAAAAATGCTAGAGATACGGTCGATTTTATGATGATTGCCCGAGAAACGTCGTCAGAAATTGACGTTGAAAATACGTAGAAAATCTGCGTTTGGTAGGATTCTTGACGTCAAACATCACCAACGTAAGGGTTATCTTTGTTTGACGTCAAGTGACTTGACGTAAGTCACTAAACAGGAATTCAATTGATGAAAAAGAAGTAGTTCATCTAAATGGCGCGTCGCCATTGATTTCTGCAATCACGAAGTGGGTGGAGTTTTTTTTGTTTTTGTTTTTTATCATTCTTATATCAATCATACTTGTTCGACCAGAAGAAAGTGCGTGAGGTGTCTTACTGTATAGGAACCGGGAAACCCGAAGAAAAACCACGTTGATTGGCAGGTAACCACATACCTTTTTACGTCCGATTGAGGAATGGAACACCGGCCGCCAAGGTGAAAGGCCAGCATGTTATGACAATGTGCTGCCCGACCATCCATTGTTTTTTATGGGTAACCATGGTTACGAAATTGAGCCATATGATTCTAATCCAGAATATTAATTCGTGATATAGAATATTATATTCTAGAGAGAGATACCTACATCGGAGATGGATATTCTAGAGGGAGATACCTACATCGGGGATGGATATTCTAGAGGGAGATACCTACATCGGGGATGGATATTCTAGAGGGAGATACCTACATCGGGGATGGATATTCTAGAGGGAGATACCTACATCGGAGATGGATATTCTAGAGGGAGATACCTACATCGGGGATGGATATTCTAGAGGGAGATACCTACATCGGAGATGGATATTCTAGAGGGAGATACCTACATCGGAGATGGATATTCTAGAGGGAGATACCTACATCGGAGATGGATATTCTAGAGGGAGATACCTAGAGGGAGATACCTACATCGGAGATGGATATTCTAGAGGGAGATATCTACATCGGGGATGGATATTCTAGAGGGAGATACCTACATCGGAGATGGATATTCTAGAGGGAGATACCTACATCGGGGATGGATATTCTAGAGGGAGATACCTACATCGGGGATGGATATTCTAGAGGGAGATACCTACATCGGGGATGGATATTCTAGAGGGAGATACCTAGAGGGAGATACCTACATCGGGGATAGATATTCTAGAGGGAGATACCTACATCGGGGATGGATATTCTAGAGGGAGATACCTACATCGGGGATGGATATTCTAGAGGGAGATACCTACATCGGGGATGGATATTCTAGAGGGAGATACCTAGAGGGAGATACCTACATCGGGGATAGATATTCTAGAGGGAGATACCTACATCGGGGATGGATATTCTAGAGGGAGATACCTACATCGGGGATGGATATTCTAGAGGGAGATACCTACATCGGGGATGGATATTCTAGAGGGAGATATCTACATCGGGGATGGATATTCTAGAGGGAGATACCTACATCGGAGATGGATATTCTAGAGGGAGATACCTACATCGGGGATGGATATTCTAGAGGGAGATACCTACATCGGGGATGGATATTCTAGAGGGAGATACCTACATCGGAGATGGATATTCTAGAGGGAGATACCTACATCGGAGATGGATATTCTAGAGGGAGATACCTACATCGGAGATGGATATTCTAGAGGGAGATACCTACATCGGAGATGGATATTCTAGAGGGAGATATCTACATCGGGGATGGATATTTTAGAGGGAGATACCTACATCGGAGATGGATATTCTAGAGGGAGATATCTACATCGGGGATGGATATTCTAGAGGGAGATACCTACATCGGAGATGGATATTCTAGAGGGAGATACCTACATCGGGGATGGATATTCTAGAGGGAGATACCTACATCGGGGATGGATATTCTAGAGGGAGATACCTACATCGGGGATGGATATTCTAGAGGGAGATACCTACATCGGAGATGGATATTCTAGAGGGAGATACCTACATCGGAGATGGATATTCTAGAGGGAGATACCTACATCGGAGATGGATATTCTAGAGGGAGATACCTACATCGGGGATAGATATTCTAGAGGGAGATACCTACATCGGGGATAGATATTCTAGAGGGAGATACCTACATCGGAGATGGATATTCTAGAGGGAGATACCTACATCGGGGATGGATATTCTAGAGGGAGATACCTACATCGGGGATGGATATTCTAGAGGGAGATACCTACATCGGGGATGGATATTCTAGAGGGAGATACCTACATCGGAGATGGATATTCTAGAGGGAGATACCTACATCGGAGATGGATATTCTAGAGGGAGATACCTACATCGGAGATGGATATTCTAGAGGGAGATACCTACATCGGGGATAGATATTCTAGAGGGAGATACCTACATCGGGGATAGATATTCTAGAGGGAGATACCTACATCGGAGATGGATATTCTAGAGGGAGATACCTACATCGGAGATGGATATTCTAGAGGAAGATACCTACATCGGAGATGGATATTCTAGAGGGAGATACCTACATCGGGGATGGATATTCTAGAGGGAGATACCTACATCGGGGATGGATATTCTAGAGGGAGATACCTACATCGGGGATGGATATTCTAGAGGGAGATACCTACATCGGGGATTGATATTCTAGAGGGAGATACCTACATCGGAGATGGATATTCTAGAGGGAGATACCTACATCGGGGATAGATATTCTAGAGGGAGATACCTACATCGGGGATAGATATTCTAGAGGGAGATACCTACATCGGAGATGGATATTCTAGAGGGAGATACCTACATCGGAGATGGATATTCTAGAGGAAGATACCTACATCGGAGATGGATATTCTAGAGGGAGATACCTACATCGGGGATGGATATTCTAGAGGGAGATACCTACATCGGGGATGGATATTCTAGAGGGAGATACCTACATCGGGGATGGATATTCTAGAGGGAGATACCTACATCGGGGATTGATATTCTAGAGGGAGATACCTACATCGGAGATGGATATTCTAGAGGGAGATACCTACATCGGGGATGGATATTCTAGAGGGAGATACCTACATCGGGGATGGATATTCTAGAGGGAGATACCTACATCGGGGATGAATATTCTAGAGGGAGATACCTACATCGGGGATGGATATTCTAGAGGGAGATACCTTCATCGGGGATGGATATTCTAGAGGGAGATACCTACATCGGAGATAGATATTAAAGTGGGGGAATTTTAAAACTCGTGATTCGCCTTGAGTTTTTGCTCGTTTGAAATTATCAAAACAGCCTTTGTTTACCTGTACTGTCGGAAAGACTCCCACGTGACACCCGCTTTAAAGCAAAATGATGTTTACTCTCACAGGCCTGATATATTCACAAAAACCAAAGAAAAAGGTTTGCTTTAACCTCGAATACACAAAGGATGAATGACACGGCATGCATAGTCAGCCTTGTCTGAACCTTGAAACTACAAAAATAGTTTCTATCAAATCTTCTCTTTGAAATCACAATAACAATGTACACGTATGACGTTACGAAGGTAAACAAGAAATGTGTTGTTAATGACATCCCGTTACCGGAACCACAAGCTGACTTCCGGTCTATGTTATCAAGGGTATGGTATTGACAATTGCACTAGTAGTGTACTACACCCTAAGAGGTGATGAGCAGCAAAACCCCCGTACAGGTAATGGGTAGTACCCAAGGCTACCTGTGATTTTTACCTGTACTGTATATATAAGGCTATCTAGCAGTTATATTCAAACTAAGTTAAGACCAATTTACTTTATAAATCCTTTAACGAAGTTAAATTGTTGCCAAGTTTCATTTATCTTTTGGTACTTTATATTTTGTATCTATTGATCAGTTATATATTTAACATGTTAAATTTCAGTAATTTTGTTTTCATCACATGAAAGTATATAATAAAACATTTGAAAACAATTATTGTTACTTGAACATTTTCAATTTGATACATTTAACGTATATTGTAATTTGAGATTAAATTAAGCAGCATATTCAAAATTTCATTTTTGACGTCAAATTATGCTTATTAAAACCTAATTCAGCCCATAATATACATTGTATGCTGAACATTCTATGTGTATACATCCAATGCTTAAAGTCAGAAACCTGAACACAAAGAAATCAATTAAACATTGATTTAACATGTAAAGAAAGAAATCTTTGAATGTACTTGTAATTAAGTGATCATACATGTAACACTTCTACATTTTAAAGTTTATAAATGGTATGTGTTACTTGTAATACACCTTCCATCTTCCTTTACTGAAATAGTTAAAATTTCTGTACATGTACCTGTGTGCAGGTATCTAACACTTTGATGATCTAACATATTGGATCTGATTCCAGGTACATGTATCAGTTACAGGTAACACAGAATGAGATAATGGCCTGAGGGAACAATTAATGTCATTTTTGTTATGAAATACATATACTGGCAAACTTGGGGTGTTCAAGTTCAAGTTCTTTATTACTTTAAACCACATGGTTTATCAGTATATAAATTACATATACAACAAGTTCTCACAGTCCTCACAAACACTCACACACCCACACCGATCCACACCCACCCACTCACACTGATCCACAGACAAACTCTCACACACCAATCCACACATGTACACTACAGCACATACACACCTATACCCACCCACACACACACAAATCCACACATGTACACTACAACACATACACACATATACCCACACACTCACACTGATCCACACACATGAACACCGGTCGGTTACATCTAGAATAGTGTAGAGGAATATCTCTCACACTTCAATAATTAAGTACATTGTTTTCACAAATTACAAATTCTGCCATGGAAATTACAGAAGTGCATAGGGGATTACAAACATGTAGTTATATATTCTAGACATTTATATATCAATTACATATATATTAGCAAATTGCTCAATACTAAGTAATTTCGACAATACATACAACACTATTCAATATTCAGCCTAACATTGTAACAGGCGGTCTCGTTTTATATTACTTAAGGAAATGAATTTCGCCAAATTGGCCATATCTTTTATGTTATCAGTGCACAGTAGTTTAATAAATTTATACATGCTTGGTCTAGTAAAATAATATTTTTTTATGAACTTACTTCTCAACTCTTTAAAGCATTGACATTTAATTATAAAATGAAATTCATCTTCTATATCTCCGTTATTACAAACATTACATTTCCTAAGGTTACGTGATATATTATTATAACGTCCAACCTCTACTTTTAACTTATGTGATGACATCCTTATTTTAATTATTTCTTTTAAATGTTTTGAATCTATAGGCATTGCTAAGTATTTTTGTAGACAAAAATTATCACTCAAATGCATATACAATGCACACTTGGAAGAAGATTCAATCTTTTCTCTGCACTCTTGTTGAAAAATATCATGTATCTTAAATTTAACAATATCGAAATCTCTATCACTCATACTGTCTTGATACCACATATATCCTAATCCCATTCGGAATAGTTCATTTCTGACGTATTCACATATCCCATTCTCATTATGTAACGTTTCTTGATAACAGGCTTGTAATATACAATTGTCTGATTTTTTAAATTTAAACCAAGTTTTTATTTTGAGTTAATATTAATTTAGATACAATTTTACCAACATTTGAATATACAAGTCAGGATGACAGATATAAGGAAGTCAATTTACACAGGTCTGTATATGTAACAAATACAGATATCTAACACAGGTGTCCAGGGGCACTGTCCATTACCTGTATAGGGGGATTTGTGGTCACACCTGACTGGACGTAGTGCACTACTAGTTTAAACGTAGTGCACTAGGAGTGCACTAGGGTGTAAAGGTTAGTTACACTCAACTGTACGTGTGCAAAATCAAAGATGTGGATCATGGTAACGACTCATTGGCCGACAGTAAGACCTTGTTCGGTACAGCACTTGTCGTTATGTATTATCCCCTCGCGCGACGAGTCGCAATAATACCTCGCACGTACGTAATTACATGCACGTAATATATTTGTCCGGAGTAAGACTTTCAAACCTTGCATGATAATTTCATCAAACTTCATACACATCAAGACCACATCGAGGCGGAGTGCAGTGTGCAAGAACTGTAACTCTTGCTTCCGTTTTCACGGAGTTATTTCCCCTTTTTAAAAAAAGTAATATTTTCCTTGTCCGGAGCATAACTTTCAAACAATGCATGATAATTTCATCAAACTTCATACACATCTAGACTACATCGAGGCGGAGTGCAGTGTGCAAGAACTGTAACTCTTGCTTCCGTTTTCACCGAGTTATTTCTCTTTGCGGAAAAAAGATTTACTTGCAAAATCAATTTCTTACATCAAGTATTGCTACAGAGGATATCAAAATGCAGCATCCAAGAACCGTATTTTTGCTTCGGTTTTCACGCTTCGGTTTTCACAGAGTTTTTCCTCTTTGTGGAAAAGTTACTTACATCAAGTGTTTCTACAGAGACTATTAAATCGGAGTGTAGTATACAATGTTGGGCCAGTAAGCTACTGTAGATTATTATAAACAGCCACGAAATGCAAAATTTTCATTTTTACATCAGTTTCTGACATTGCTTGAAAAACTGCTCAGCACAATGATGACATATATGCAGCATGGAGTCCTGATAAATTGTTTGGTAAATTGTCTGAGTGCTACATAATATCACTTTCATTGATGCCACCATATATGTATCAATTTGTTATTAATCAAATAGATCATATGCCACTTATGTCAGCATGTTCAATTCATAATTCACGTTCATCGTCACGGTTTGCCGCGAGGGGATTGAGTCTCGTTATCTCGAGGTCATTAGGGTCATGGATATAACTACGAGATTTCCCGAGTACCACAGGACTAACATAAATATAACTACGAGATATCCCGTGTACCACAGGACTTACATATAAATATTTACATTTACACTGCAGCTCAACTATATAATTTTACCAAGCTCACTTGAAGGTTACGAGTCCATAACTTCCAAACCTTTATTTTGACGTCATTATTATTGTGACGTCATAATTGTCACGTCGGTCATAACGAAAGATGGCTGTTGAAATGGCTGTTCCGTCTTTGACGATAATAATTTGTTCAGTCATCGAAGGAGCAACATTCTTGGATAAAGTCTTTGCAAATCGTTGTCAAATGTAAATTGTATAAATGTATAAGCATTGAACTGCTTTCAGTTGGAAGTCATGAGCTGATGAATGCCAACTGGACAAAGGCAAATTCAACATGAAGCGCTAGCGCGCTTCATTAAATTTGCCTTTGTCCAGTTGGCATTCATCAGCTCATGACTTCCAACTGAAAGCAGTTAAATGCTTAAATAACTACGAGATATCCCGTGTACCACAGGACTAACATATAAATAACTACGAGATATCCCGTGTACCACAGGACTAACATAAATATAACTACGAGATATCCCGAGTACCACTGGACTAACATATAAATAACTACGAGATATCCCGAGTACCACAGGACTAACATAAATATAGTTACAAGATATCCCGAGTACCACAGGACTAACATAAATATAACTACGAGATATCCCGAGTACCACAGGACTAACATATAAATAACTACGAGATATCCCGAGTACCTCAGAAAAAGAGACAAGCGAACTAACAACCTAGGGACAATAACTAAGTACCAAGGGACAGTAACTAAGTACCAAGGGACAGTAACTAAGTACCAAGGGACAGTAACTAAGTATCAAGGGACAGTAACTAAGTATCAAGGGAACTAAGAACCAAGGGAACTAAGTACCAAAGGACAGTAACTAAGTACTAAGGGGCAGTAACTAAGTACCTAGGGACAGTAACTAAGTATCAAGGGAACTAAGTAACAAGGGACAGTAACTAAGTACCAAGGGACAGTAACTAAGTACCAAGGGACAGTAACTAAGTATAGGGAACTAAGTAACAAGGGACAGTAACTAAGTACCAAAGGACAGTAACTAAGTACAAAAGGACAGTAATTAAGTACCAAGGGACAGTAACGAAGTACCAAGGGAACTAAGTACCAAGGGACAGTAACTAAGTACCAAGGGACAGTAACTAAGTATAGGGAACTAAGTAACAAGGGACAGTAACTAAGTATAGGGAACTAAGTAACAAGGGACAGTAACTAAGTACCAAAGGACAGTAACTAAGTACAAAAGGACAGTAATTAAGTATCAAGGGACAGTAACGAAGTACCAAGGGAACTAAGTACCAAGGGACAGTAACTAAGTACCAAGGGACAGTAACTAAGTATCCAGGGAACTAAGTACCAAAGGACAATAACTAAGTACCAAGGGATAGTAACCAAGTACCAAGGGACAGTAACTAAGTACCAAGGGACAGTAAGTAAGTACCAAGGGAACTAAGTAACAAGGGACAGTAACTAAGTACCAAAGGACAGTAACTAAGTACAAAAGGACAGTAATTAAGTATCAAGGGACAGTAACGAAGTACCAAGGGAACTAAGTACCAAGGGACAGTAACTAAGTACCAAGGGACAGTAACTAAGTATCCAGGGAACTAAGTACCAAAGGACAATAACTAAGTACCAAGGGATAGTAACCAAGTACCAAGGGACAGTAACTAAGTACCAAGGGACAGTAAGTAAGTACCAAGGGAACTAAGTAACAAGGGACAGTAACTAAGTATAGGGAACTAAGTAACAAGGGACAGTAACTAAGTACCAAAGGACAGTAACTAAGTACAAAAGGACAGTAATTAAGTACCAAGGGACAGTAACTAAGTACCAAGGGACAGTAACTAAGTACCAAGGGACAGTAACTAAGTACCAAGGGACAGTAAGTAAGTACCAAGGGAACTAAGTAACAAGGGACAGTAACTAAGTATAGGGAACTAAGTAACAAGGGACAGTAACTAAGTACCAAAGGACAGTAACTAAGTACAAAAGGACAGTAATTAAGTACCAAGGGACAGTAACTAAGTATCCAGGGAACTAAGTACCAAAGGACAGTAACTAAGTACCAAGGGACAGTAACTAAGTACCAGGGAACTAAGTACCAAGGGACAGTAACTAAGTACCAAGGGACAGTAACGAAGTACCAAGGGAACTAAGTACCAAGGGACAGTAACTAAGTACCAAGGGACACTAACTAAGTACCAAGGGAAGTAAGTACCAAAGGACAGTAACTAAGTACCAAGGGACAGTAACTAGGTATCCAGGGAACTAAGTACCAAAGGACAGTAACTAAGAACCAAAGGACAGTAACTAAGTACCAAGGGACAATAACTAAGTACCAAGGGAACTAAGTACCAAGGGACAGTAACTAAGTACCAAGGGACAGTAACTAAGTACCAAGGGACAGTAACTAAGTACCAAAGGACAGTAACTAAGTATCCAGGGAACTAAGTACCAAGGGACAGTAACTAAGTACCAAAGGACAGTAACTAAGTACCAAGGGACAGTAACTAAGTATAGGGAACTAAGTAACAAGGGACAGTAACTAAGTACCAAGGGACAGTAACTAAGTATAGGGAACTAAGTAACAAGGGACAGTAACTAAGTACCAAGGGACAGTAACTAAGTACCAAGGGAACTAAGTACCAAAGGACAGTAACTAAGTATCCAGGGAACTAAGTACCAAGGGACAGTAACTAAGTACCAAGGGACAGTAACTAAGTACCAAGGGAACTAAGTACCAAAGGACAGTAACTAAGTATCCAGGGAACTAAGTACCAAGGGACAGTAACTAAGTATCCAGGGAACTAAGTACCAAGGGACAGTAACTAAGTACCAAGGGACAGTAACCAAGTACCAAGGGAACTAATATGAAGGGACAGTAACTAATTACCAAGGGACAGTAACTAAGTATCAAGGGACAGTAACTAAGTACCAAGGGAACTAAGTACCAAAGGACAGTAACTAAGTATCCAGGGAACTAAGTACCAAGGGACAGTAACTAAGTATCCAGGGAACTAAGTACCAAGGGATAGTAACCAAGTACCAAGGGACAGTAACTAAGTACCAAGGGACAGTAACCAAGTACCAAGGGAACTAATATGAAGGGACAGTAACTAATTACCAAGGGACAGTAACTAAGTATCCAGGGAACTAAGTACCAAAGGACAGTAACTAAGTACCAAGGGACAGTAACTAAGTATCCAGGGAACTAAGTACCAAAGGACAGTAACTAAGTACCAAGGGACAGTAACTTAGTACCAGGGAACTAAGTACCAAGGGACAGTAACTAAGTACCAAGGGACAGTAACTAAGTACCAAGGGAACTAAGTACCAAAGGACAGTAACTAAGTATCCAGGGAACTAAGTACCAAGGGACAGTAACTAAGTACCAAGGGACAGTAACCAAGTACCAAGGGACAGTAACTAAGTACCAAGGGACAGTAACTAAGTACCAAGGGACAGTAACTAAGTACCAAGGGACAGTAACTAAGTATCCAGGGAACTAAGTACCAAAGGACAGTAACTAAGTACCAAAGGACAGTAACTAAGTACCAAGGAACAGTAACTAATTATCGAGGGAACCAATCGTAGTAAATGGGTAGTGGCTAACATGCGGTAAGGACTGTAATTTGTATTCGTTGTTATAAATCAACATCAATATTTTGTATCCGTGCCGCGCTATTGAATGTTTGGGACACGCTATATGTAGTGTTTCGGTGTGTGGTCGTTGGGGAAAGGGTACGCTACACACGGCCACAGTTATCCCTCCGCAGTGAGTTGATGATGATGGAACGTTCTGATGTTAGTGTTTCTCTACTTATGATAGTAATGCTACAATGCAATGGCGTGATGTCTGGCAACTCTACATACAAGACAACACTGAACGCCGCCCTCCTTACAGGGTACAACCCTAGCGTTCACCCAGGCCAAAACTATGACAGACAACTTCTGAATATAAACGTAAGCTTCTCGTTAACGAAAATACAAACCTTTGACGAGCTTGCAAGTGCTTTTACCATAACGGGAGTTTTCAAGGTAACCTGGCATGACGAACGTCTGAAGTGGACTCCGGACACGTATTATAAACTGACCAATACACATTTCAAGCAGAAGGAAATCTGGACACCCCCATTTGTTCTGTCAAACAGTTACCACAATATTGACTTGATTGGGAACGGTGATATGCCTGTAAAGCTAACCCACGATGGTACAGTAGACTGGTTTCTTCCACTAAAACTGTCCTCGTCCTGTGATGCCGACGTCACCTATTACCCTAATGACGAACAGATCTGTAATTTGGAGATTTTGCCATGGGGATACACACAGAAACATATCAAAGTGACAGTGCCAAGTTCGAGTCTTAACCCGGATGAATATGAGCAGAATCCAACATGGACTCTCGTCAGCATATCTCAATACTCCTACAAAGCGCCAAAGCTTGGTTTTGGAATTATAATCACATTGAGAAGGAAACCTTTGTTTTTCATTGTAAATTTCATTATGCCCACAGTTTTTGTGAGTTTTATAAATATGATGGTATTTCTGCTCCCGGCTGAGTCTGGAGAACGTGTTGGTTTTTCCATTACTGTGTTGCTGGCCATCGCCGTGTTCCTGTCCACGATCACTACCATCCTCCCCCAGACCTCTACGCCACAAATGGCTTTACTATGCTACCTGCTTGTGGCTCAAATCGGACAGAGTCTTTTGATAATGTTGTGTACGATTTTTGGACTCCGATTTTACTTGCGACCTACGAAGGAACCTGTTCCAAGATGGATAGCAAGGCTGACATCATTAGCTAGTGCATGTAAGAATCCGAGTAACTCGAACGTACATCCGTTACCTGAAAATACCGTAACTGTACTTTCAAATGAAGAACCTGGTGATGTTTGTAAGGATGCAGACAACAATGTGCCTGACTTTGTCGTATCTTGGCAGCTTGTCGGGAAATCGTTTGACAGTGCATGTTGTGTGTTCTTCCTGCTGACCTCAATCATATGTAATACAGCTTTTCTGGTCGTGATGTGCGCATGACCACTGCACGCGTAGTGTAATATACTTTCCCATATTTTCTTTTGGATGGAAGTTGCTACATGACAAATTGTTTACTTTGAGAGATATGCATGGTTGCCAGCTCGTAACTAGTATGTATATTTCTTTCAGTTTATGATCCTAAACGTGAAAACACACCCATTTGTATATTCTTTTACATGGAGACTGTCAGCATGGCAACGTTCATGTCTTTTATTCAAAACATGTGCTTCTGCAGTCGTGTCGAACAGTCAAATCAAAACATCCGGAATGGACCTAAATATCCGGAACTACAAAGTGTATAAAACTAAACTGTGTATATCATAACATCCCTTCACCAAGATTAGATTCATGGAACCAAATCTCACTATTAATACTGGACATAGTATGTTATTAACTGATATCCTTCTATTGAAAATTAAACCTAGAAATCCTATTGTTAACTAGTCTTTGTTATATTTATTACTTCACTGTAATTATAGATAATCCCGGAAAAGAACCTTACTTCAAATCTACGTAATGAAATGAAACTAAATACTTATTTTGAACTATTCATCATTAACAGTTCAATAGAAAACACTTTTAACACTGTTCAATGAGTCTTTGTGGCCTCTTAACAGCTCTTCCTGATCTGGCATGATCTGGTATGATCCGGTATGATCCGGTATGATCTGGTTGTAGAGCTGGTACTGGTGTGACATCCTCATCGCGATCAGAAACATGAGTCTGATCTGGCCCATCAGCTTTTACTGGTTCATGAACGTTGTTCATCAGGTTGTCATCAGTGTTAACATCTGGAACCTATTTCAGATGTTTACGGTTTTGACGAATCAAGTGTGACATTGGACCGACTTCGCGGACAACTGTAGCGCGTTCTGACCTGTGGTTCTTGGACTCCAACCTGGTCACCTTGTACAAGTTTGGCTTGCGACTTGACATGATTGTGTTTATCGTAGTAGTATTTCTGACGTTCCTTTTGTTCTTTACGTCATCTAATGACCTCTGTGGTCCTGTCATTTTCTCAACATTTACAAATTAAGTTTGACACAAGACGTCGACCCATCAGTAGCTTAGCTGGTGACAGCCCATTTTCTAGAGGTGTGGTTCTGTAACCAACAATGCTAAGTGAACGTCCTGATCACTTTCCTTATATTTTTTCATCATGTTGTTTACAGTCTGTAGTTTTCTCTGTAAGTCCATCTGATTGCGCGTCCCTCGGACTACTTGTTATGTACTTGATGTTCCATTCATTTGTAAAGTCTTTGAATTCTCTTCCATTAAAGCATGGCCCATTGTCACTGGTCAGTATTTTCGTTATCCCGTGGAGCGAAAATATGCTTTATAAAGCATTGATGACAGATGTAGCAGTCTAGTTAGGCAGTGGCAACACTTCTGGCTAGTAAATCTCGGACACGTTTCCATCAAACGACAGCGTCTTCGGTGTAGGTTACTTATGTTCCATCTCGATCCTGACACCATCTAACAGACAAACCAAAACATCCGGAACCATAATACTAAACTGTGTATATCATTACAGAGACCATTTGTTTTAAAGATTGCGTTTGCATGGCTATTAATGTGTTAGCAAATACATTTGTTTGTTCGTCATCCTGGACACGGCAGCCGTTGTGTACTTATAAACGTGAAAACAAAAACATGTTCGCTCATCATGAAACATGAAAGAATCGCATTCGTTGCTTACACGACACCATTGCATATATTTGCATTTTCACTTCACTTCGCGTCAATGACAGTTGGTAAACTCGGACCGCTCTTCTTGCCGGCGTGTGAATACATTCACTGTTGACAATGGCGATTTAGTTTTGTAGCGACTCAGATTTTAATGAATTGTAAAGCAATGTTATAATGTACGTGTATCAGCATAGTTGAACAATTGATTTAATGCAGACAGTAGATCTCACAGACAGTTTATAAAACACATGATCTGACGGACAGTTTATAAAACACATGATCTGACAGACAGTTTATACAACACATGATCTGACAGACAGTTTATACAACACATGATCTGACCGACAGTTTATAAAACACATGATCTGACAGACAGTTTATAAAACACATGATCTGACGGACATTTTATAAAACACATGATCTGACAGACTGTTTATAAAACACATGATCTGACAGACTGTTTATAAAACACATGATCTGACAGACAGTTTATAAAACACATGATCTGACAGACAGTTTATAAAACACATGATCTGACAGACTGTTTATACAACACATGATCTGACAGACTGTTTATAAAACACTTATCTGACAGACAGTTTATAAAACACATGATCTGACGGACAGTTTATAAAACACATGATCTGACAGACAGTTTATACAACACATGATCTGACAGACTGTTTATAAAACACATGATCTGACAGACAGTTTATAAAACACATGATCTGACAGACAGTTTATAAAACACATGATCTGACAGACAGTTTATAAAACACATGATCTGACGGACAGTTGATAAAACACATGATCTGACAGACAGTTTATCAAACACTTATCTGACAGACAGTTTATCAAACACATGATCTGACGGACAGTTTATAAAACACATGATCTGACGGACAGTTTATAAAACACATGATCTGACAGACAGTTTATAAAACACATGATCTGACGGACAGTTTATAAAACACATGATCTGACAGACAGTTTATAAAACACATGATCTGACAGACATTTTATACAACACATGATCTGACAGACAGTTTATAAAACACATGATCTGACGGACAGTTTATAAAACACATGATCTGACAGACAGTTTATAAAACACATGATCTGACAGACAGTTTATACAACACATAATCTGACAGACAGTTTATAAAACACATGATCTGACAGACAGTTTATAAAACACATGATCTGACGGACAGTTTATAAAACACATGATCTGACCGACAGTTTATAAAACACATGATCTGACCGACAGTTTATAAAACACATGATCTGACAGACAGTTTATAAAACACATGATCTGACGGACAGTTTATAAAACACATGATCTGACAGACAGTTTATAAAACACATGATCTGACAGACAGTTTATAAAACACTTATCTGACAGACAGTTTATCAAACACATGATCTGACCGACGGTTTATAAAACACATGATCTGACAGACTGTTTATAAAACACATGATCTGACAGACAGTTTATAAAACACATGATCTGACAGACAGTTTATAAAATACATGATCTGACAGACAGTTTATAAAACACATGATCTGACAGACAGTTTATAAAACACATGATCTGACGGACAGTTTATAAAACACATGATCTGACAGACAGTTTATAAAACACATGATCTGACAGACAGTTTATAAAACACATGATCTGACAGACAGTTTATAAAACACATGATCTGACGGACAGTTTATAAAACACATGATCTGACAGACAGTTTATAAAACACATGATCTGACAGACAGTTTATAAAACACATGATCTGACGGACAGTTTATAAAACACATGATCTGACAGACTGTTTATAAAACACATGATCTGACAGACAGTTTATAAAACACATGATCTGACAGACAGTTTATAAAACACATGATCTGACAGACAGTTTATAAAACACATGACCTGACCGACAGTTTATAAAACACATGATCTGACAGACTGTTTATAAAACACATGATCTGACAGAGTTTATAAAACACATGATCCCACAGACAGTTTATAAAACACATGATCTGACAGACTGTTTATAAAACACATGATCTGACAGACTGTTTATAAAACACATGATCTGACAGACTGTTTATAAAACACATGATCTGACAGACAGTTTATAAAACACATGATCTGACAGACAGTTTATAAAACACATGATCTGACAGACAGTTTATAAAACACATGATCTGACGGACAGTTTATAAAACACATGATCTGACAGACTGTTTATAAAACACATGATCTGACAGACAGTTTATAAAACACATGATCTGACAGACAGTTTATAAAACACATGATCTGACAGACAGTTTATAAAACACATGATCTGACAGACTGTTTATAAAACACATGATCTGACAGACTGTTTATAAAACACATGATCTGACGGACATTTTATAAAACACATGATCTGACAGACAGTTTATAAAACACATGATCTGACAGACTGTTTATAAAACACATGATCTGACAGACATTTTATAAAACACATGATCTGACAGACTGTTTATAAAACACATGATCTGACAGACTGTTTATAAAACACATGATCTGACAGACAGTTTATAAAACACATGATCTGACAGACAGTTTATAAAACACATGATCTGACGGACAGTTTATAAAACACATGATCTGACAGACTGTTTATAAAACACATGATCTGACGGACAGTTTATAAAACACATGATCTGACAGACAGTTTATCAAACACATGATCTGACAGACTGTTTATAAAACACATGATCTGACAGACTGTTTATAAAACACATGATCTGACGGACATTTTATAAAACACATGATCTGACAGACAGTTTATAAAACACATGATCTGACAGACTGTTTATAAAACACATGATCTGACGGACAGTTTATAAAACACATGATCTGACGGACTGTTTATAAAACACATGATCTGACAGACTGTTTATAAAACACATGATCTGACGGACATTTTATAAAACACATGATCTGACAGACAGTTTATAAAACACATGATCTGACAGACTGTTTATAAAACACATGATCTGACAGACAGTTTATAAAACACATGATCTGACAGACTGTTTATAAAACACATGATCTGACGGACAGTTTATAAAACACATGATCTGACAGACAGTTTATAAAACACATGATCTGACAGACAGTTTATAAAACACATGATCTGACAGACAGTTTATAAAACACATGATCTGACGGACAGTTTATAAAACACATGATCTGACAGACTGTTTATAAAACACATGATCTGACGGACATTTTATAAAACACATGATCTGACAGACAGTTTATAAAACACATGATCTGACAGACTGTTTATAAAACACATGATCTGACAGACAGTTTATACAACACATGATCCAACAGACAGTTTATAAAACACATGATCTGACGGACAGTTTATAAAACACATGATCTGACGGACTGTTTATAAAACACATGATCTGACAGACAGTTTATAAAACACATGATCTGACAGACTGTTTATAAAACACATGATCTGACAGACAGTTTATAAAACACATGATCTGACAGACTGTTTATAAAACACATGATCTGACAGACAGTTTATAAAACACATGATCTGACAGACAGTTTATAAAACACATGATCTGACAGACTGTTTATAAAACACATGATCTGACAGACAGTTTATAAAACACATGATCTGACAGACAGTTTATAAAACACATGATCTGACAGACAGTTTATAAAACACATGATCTGACGGACAGTTTATAAAACACATGATCTGACAGACAGTTTATAAAACACATGATCTGACAGACAGTTTATAAAACACATGATCTGACAGACAGTTTATAAAACACATGATCTGACAGACAGTTTATAAAACACATGATCTGACCGACGGTTTATAAAACACATGATCTGGCAGAACACCCATGATCTATGACAGTGGCGAACACAACTTTCGAACTGTTGAATATCTCCTTACTTTTATCAGAATTTGTAGACGTCAGTCTGACAGTGAAATCTTATTTTTCAAGAATATTACATAAACTTTCCGCTAATCTGCGACTAAAATCCACATTGTTATATTTTTTCAAGAGCTATGAACATCCCAACAATTAGGCTGCATCACGTATACAGTCACCGGGGTTCGGTTTTAGATTTTGAGTAACATATGACATCTGTGAATAACAAGACTAAAAAAAAGTCAGCTAATGAAACATAAAATCGAGGTTTTAGAGTATATATATATATTACTGTATTTTCAGTATTGTGGTTTTTCACTGTTATCGTCTTGTAGGCTTGCTGCTATTTTTTTAACCGAGCCCCTGTGTCTTGAGTGACCAGATCGCAAACACACTATCAAATTATAAACACTGTGCATTGAATTGATGAAATATCATCAATATCTTTTGTTAATGCGAATTTAATTTTGGATTTAACCTCGTGTAGATGAAGTGAATCTCGTGTAAATGAAATGAATCTCGTGTAAATGAACAGTTTGTATACTTATAAACATATAACAGTCACATTTGTATACTTATAAACATATAACAGTCACATTTGTATACTTATAAACATAAAACAGTTACATTTGTATACTTATAAACATATAACAGTTACATTTGTATACTTATAAACATATAACAGTCACATTTGTATACTTATAAACATATAACAGTCACATTTGTATACTTATAAACATATAACAGTTACATTTGTATACTTATAAACATATAACAGTTACATTTGTATACTTATAAACATATAACAGTCACATTTGTATACTTATAAACATATAACAGTTACATTTGTATACATATAAACATACATTTATAACAGTCACATTTGTATACTTATAAACATATAACAGTTACATTTGTATACTTATAAACATATAACAGTTACATTTGTATACTTATAAACATATAACAGTCACATTTGTATACTTATAAACATATAACAGTCACATTTGTATACTTATAAACATATAACAGTTACATTTGTATACTTATAAACATATAACAGTTACATTTGTATACTTATAAACATATAACAGTCACATTTGTATACTTATAAACATATAACAGTTACATTTGTATACATATAAACATACATGTATAACAGTCACATTTGTATACTTATAAACATATAACAGTTACATTTGTATACTTATAAACATGTAACAGTCACATTTGTATACTTATAAACATATAACAGTCATATTTGTATACTTATATACATATAACAGTCACATTTGTATACTTATAAACATATAACAGTCACATTTGTATACTTATAAACATATCACAGTCACATTTGTATACTTATAAACATATAACAGTCACATTTGTATACTTATAAACATATAACAGTCATATTTGTATACTTATCAACATATAACAGTCATATTTGTATACTTATAAACATATAACAGTCACATTTGTATACTTATATACATATAATAGTCATATTTGTATACTTATAAACATATCACAGTCACATTTGTATACTTATAAACATATAACAGTCACATTTGTATACTTATAAACATATAACAGTCATATTTGTATACTTATAAACATATAACAGTCATATTTGTATACTTATAAACATATAACAGTCACATTTGTATACTTATATACATATAACAGTCATATTTGTATACTTATAAACATATAACAGTCATATTTGTATACTTATAAACATATAACAGTCACATTTGTATACTTATAAACATATAACAGTCACATTGGTATACTTACAAACATAAAAGAGCCGTATTTGTATACTTACTGATAGGATACAACCATTCGGTTGCCACCAGACAACAGGTCGGAAAAACAAAATGGCTGACATCTTGAATTTTGACAGTCGAAGTTTGGTATCGCTATTTCTTCAAAACGTATGGTAGGGATGTCTCACACTTCACATGTATATTTCCATATATACTTAGTTGTGGCATTTAATTTTGAACCTGATCTGGATATCAAAATTGCTAAGGGAGCACACCACAGAAAGACTTGGTGGCCATTGGTGTGTGTGTTTTTGTTTGTTTTGTTTTTGTTAAGCAAATAACTCCTGTATTATGATATGCATAAAAAATGGGGAAAAATGAACACTATAATTGGTATATTCAGTATAAAGTAGTACATACAGGCTTAACATTTGTTAAACTTAAAATAAGTAAATTGGTTCCAGATTTTAAATTTTTGGATTTTCCGAAAGTGTGTGTTTACACAGGAAATTTAGTTTTGCCTACAGCAAAAAATGGAGGCGTATAATCAAGGTAATATTGAGACCTTGATGTGCCCATTTAATTATGAGGCCGATCGGGAAAACAAAATAACTGACAGGGCATCCATATTTGATATTGACAATTGAAGTCTGTTATCTCTATTTCCTTCTTTGTGGAAGAATATTTTGCATTCTTCTAACACAAAATGTATGTAGGTTCCAGTTGGTCCGTAGCTGTGCCCATCTAATTCTTAGTCGGATCATCTGGAATTCAAAGTGGCAGACCGGCGGCCATTTTGAAATTTGAGAGCCGAAATCTGTTATTGATACATGTCAAAAAGTTCTTTTCAGATATTTCTAAGACTTTATATGTAGGTTTTGCATGCTACTAAATGATTGGAGGAAGAGGGGAAATAGTGCAAATGTAGAGAAGTAATCAGGCTTTTTATAGGACCAATACAGATTATTCAATGCTTGCCGTCAAGATCCCTCTGAGATATCTTGTTTATTATGTCTGATTACACCGTTTATACGTTTTTAATGATTGAATTATTTTCTAAAAACTTTTAGGTTGGAATGTGTTTTGCTTGATCAGATTAATATAAAAAACACAATAGGAAATTCATAAATGGGAAAAGGGTGTCGTAGACTGACGTAGGTGTCGTAGACAGGTAGACTGAATTCTCACGATAGCTATTAAAATGTCTCTTACACCTAATATTGCTCTGAAGCTGATATTTCCCCGACGACGGGCCAAAGTAACCAGGAAGATTCATGATATAGTATCGTCAATAGTAAATATTTCTTGAGAGTGGCCAATATTTTGTACATTTCTTGATTGAAGAGCTCATGTGAAGTAAAATTAAAGATACTGAAGACACTCTTAATATTCTATCTATTTAACTGCATGCAAAACTCGGCCCAAACAGCGGGTTGCAGTGACGATATCTGGTGGCCAATCCCATATTAAAATTAGTTCGTTTAAACGAAATGGAACAAATATTAAAATCATATAGATGTAATTGTGTAGAACGGTAAAATTCAGGCATTAGAAACCAAACAAAAAGGTGGTCGAAAGATCCTATTATCGTGACGAAAACCGAGTGTCAGGACGACTCGTCACAAACCGACAACACGTACTCGCACAACTTATTCAGCCAGCTGCTGTTTCATGTAAACTAAGTCCCTAAGGGAAGTGTGTTTGTGGGGCCTGTAGGGGTTGGTCTGATTAATTAACATATGGAGTTGGTACTTCCTATAAGCGAGAATAGAGATTATTGGAATAAGGTTTGAAGAACAAACATATATATCCCTACTAAAAATTGGATGGCGTAGGACTACAGGTGGAAAAAAGGCGGGAATTCTCCAGATGGGGGTTCCCCCGTCCGTTGTAAGGTCCTTTGATAGCACATGTGCTCCTATATGCTATGAACCTGTGCACAATATCTGTTGTGTGTGGCGAGAATAGATATTTATTCCGTCATTTTAACTCCAAATGAATGATAGAGGCGAATAAATCTGCAGTTTTGACATATAGTGAGGAGTTTCTATTGTGAGAGTCCCTCAACTACGTAACATGTGGAGGATTATCTCTCATTAAAGCCGAGTGGGTAGCCGGTTTGTAGTTGGTTGATCCAATGTCGTTCCCTATTCAGGCGTTGCTGGTCATTCCAACCCCTGCAGTGGTCAATGGGGACAACCTGCATGTCGTGCCATGTGCGGCTCGGCATGTTGAAATGTCTCGCTACTGGCAAGTCCTGGCGTTTCTGTTTGATAGAACAACGGTGGTTATTTATCCTCAGATTCAGTGGTGTTTTGGTCTCCCCTACATACTGCATGCTACACTTGGCACACGTAATAAGGTATATTACATTGGCCGATGTGCAGGAGACTGACTGGAGGATGCGGTATTTCTGTCCATTAGTCTCACAATTGAATGAATTGGTGTTGTGAGTGTACGGACAGAGTTTACACCTCTTACTGCTACATGTCTCGAAACAGCCATTGGCTGAAGCATTAGATGGTGAAGGTAGATTACCACTGACTACCAAATCTTTGATGTTTTTTGGTCTGCGGTAAGCTAGTATGGGGGTATAGTATATATATATATATGGGTCAAAAAAGTAATATAAACAGTATAATCCAGATAACACTGGATCCTCACATAAATGTATGGAGGATACGAATTACTTGTAATGATTATATGGGGCAAAGAAGTAATTCAAACAGTGTGGACAATGAGGCTTGTTAAATTTTCGATACAATCCGCCCCTTTATCAAAACACAAAAAATACAATCACATAATATATATAAGAAGTACTGGAAATACAATAAAATACAATAAGAATAATGTTTTAGTAACTGGAGAAACAACAATGAACCCTTCGACAAACGTGGGCCGAAGGCGGATACTAGCGTGACTGTATCATGTTCAACACTAGAACGCTATGCGACCAACGGCAGAGATATTTTGATGTGCGGGGGAATCCAGTACTTCTTATATATATTATGTGATTGTATTTGTATTTTTTGTGTTTTGATAAAGGGACGGATTGCCTCGAAAATTTAACAAGCCTCATTGTCCACACTGTTTGAATTACTTCTTTGCCCCATATATATATATATTCTTTTTAAATACATATTTTTCGTCCGTAAGGTTCACCTTAAACTTTTTAACTTATATATATATACATTGTATATATAACTACTGTTGTTTCAGTCCTGGGGTATATATATATACAAGTAACTACTGTTGTTTCAGTCCTGGGGTATATATATATACTAGTAACTACTGTTGTTTCAGTCCTGGGGTATATATATATACTAGTAACTACTGTTGTTTCAGTCCTGGGGTGTATATATATACTAGTAACTACTGTTGTTTCAGTCCTTGGGTGTATATATATATATATATAACTACTGTTGTTTCAGTCCTTGGGTGTTTAGAGGTGTATCTGATGACTGTACCAGAGAAGTTGGAGTGTACTTCATAATTATCTCAGTTATAAAACGTTTTTAATCCACGGCAATACATCGATCAATTCTTGTCCACGTAAAGTTTGTATAAACTTCATTGTTTGGGGTTATTTATATGTATTTGTATAGTATAATGTATGTTTCCCGGCAAGCTACACGCGAAACCCTCAATGTTAAGGTGTGTGTAAGCGGAAACATGGCGAAGAAATCATGTAAATCAGTTTCCTGTCTGGTATAACCGGTGGAAACCTGTACCAGAATATTGATATGTACTACAATAACACGTCCGTGAATTCCCATCGGCTGACGTAGTTTGTATTAAAATGATAGAACAGTCTGCGGTGTTGTTTCTACTCAATTAATTGTACACGATACTGCATTCAATTATTGCTTTGATATCTAGATAATGGTGGGCTACTCTGCTGAAACACACTCTTTTCAGGAAATGATTACAATAGTTTACAAATATCGGATCTACATGTATCATGTGAGCCTTTAGATTTAATAAAAACCCATATTTCATGGCGATGAGAGCAAGTATGAGAATAAAAGTAAAAACTATCACGACTCAAAGTTATCTCCCCAATAGTTCGAATTGCGCCAATAGATGTCGCTGACGTCGGCCGCCATTGAATCCGTGACTTCTCATCTGCCAGTATATGACGTCCAGTAAATCGTTTGTTTATATTGACGATATCCTTTAACAAGTATAGAACTAGTTGACTCGGTATATACGACGTTCAGTAAATCGTTTGTTTATATTGACGATGTCTTTTGACAAGTATAGAACTAGTTGACTCGGTATATACGACGTTCAGTAAATCGTTTGTTTATATTGACGATATCCTTTAACAAGTATAGAACTAGTTGACTCGGTATATACGACGTTCAGTAAATCGTTTGTTTATATTGACGATGTCTTTTGACAAGTATAGAACTAGTTGACTCGGTATATACGACGTTCAGTAAATCGTTTGTTTATATTGACGATATCCTTTAACAAGAATAGAACTAGTTGACTCGGTATATACGACGTTCAGTAAATCGTTTGTTTATATTGACGATGTCTTTTGACAAGTATAGAACTAGTTGACTCGGTATATACGACGTTCAGTAAATCGTTTGTTTATATTGACGATGTCTTTTGACAAGTATAGAACTAGTTGACTCGGTATATATGACGTTCAGTAAATCGTTTGTTTATATTGACGATGTCTTTTGACAAGTATAGAACTAGTTGACTCGGTATATACGACGTTCAGTAAATCGTTTGTTTATATTGACGATGTCTTTTGACAAGTATAGAACTAGTTGACTCGGTATATACGACGTTCAGTAAATCGTTTGTTTATATTGACGATGTCTTTTGACAAGTATAGAACTAGTTGACTCGGTATATACGACGTTCAGTAAATCGTTTGTTTATATTGACGATGTCTTTTGACAAGTATAGAACTAGTTGACTCGGTATATACGACGTTCAGTAAATCGTTTGTTTATATTGACGATGTCTTTTGACAAGTATAGAACTAGTTGACTCGGTATATACGACGTTCAGTAAATCGTTTGTTTATATTGACGATGTCTTTTGACAAGTATAGAACTAGTTGACTCGGTATATACGACGTTCAGTAAATCGTTTGTTTATATTGACGATGTCTTTTGACAAGTATAGAACTAGTTGACTCGGTATATACGACGTTCAGTAAATCGTTTGTTTATATTGACGATGTCTTTTGACAAGTATAGAACTAGTTGACTCGGTATATACGACGTTCAGTAAATCGTTTGTTTATATTGACGATGTCTTTTGACAAGTATAGAACTAGTTGACTCGGTATATACGACGTTCAGTAAATCGTTTGTTTATATTGACGATGTCTTTTGACAAGTATAGAACTAGTTGACTCGGTATATACGACGTTCAGTAAATCGTTTGTTTATATTGACGATGTCTTTTGACAAGTATAGAACTAGTTGACTCGGTATATATGACGTTCAGTTAATCGTTTGTTTATATTGACGATGTCTTTTGACAAGTATAGAACTAGTTGACTCGGTATATATGACGTTCAGTAAATCGTTTGTTTATATTGACGATGTCTTTTGACAAGTATAGAACTAGTTGACTCGGTATATATGACGTTCAGTAAATCGTTTGTTTATATTGACGATGTCTTTTGACAAGTATAGAACTAGTTGACTCGGTATATATGACGTTCAGTAAATCGTTTGTTTATATTGACGATGTCTTTTGACAAGTATAGAACTAGTTGACTCGGTATATATTCACCATGTTTCTATCTCCCTTAGGTTGATACAATCAAAGTGTCTCAATACAACAATAACACGATTATGTTCTATGACAACGAGAAAACATGTTAAATATCATTCACAATTGATCGCAGCGATGGGCTACGAAATGCATGTTAATAGAGATAAATAATGAGGAACACTTTTGTATTTTACACAAATTGAATTATTTACACACTATTTCTAGTAATAGTAAAGGTACAAATTCACAAAAAATTAATAAAAAAAAGTATGAGGGGCACTTAATACAGCAGATATGCTCAACTCAAAACCAAGATTACCAAGAGCCGCGCAAGCAGTCAAAATGTCATCAATTTTTTTGACAAAATTGACAGGCACATTGATGTTGAAAATCCTAAACCCTCAACATGGTTACCCACTTACGGTCCTTTGTGAGCGGAGCGCAGCCATGGCGGAGAGAAAGGAGCTAAGGGAAGGAAACTAGTCTGAGATGAGCGATATTGGGTAAAACATGCTGATTTTTTCATTGGTTAATCCAGTGGTACCAGTCTAACCTGCGTTCCGTTTTTATATTAACTTGACATTTTTTGTATTTCTTCAGTAAATAGTGATGAAGTCCTGTCATTTGCACTTTGGAAGTATTCATTTTTTCGCGAAAGAATTAATGTTTTGTTTTTAATTAACGACGAGAACTTACTCTTTCCACCATTTGTTCATTAACAGTTATGTAAATGTGACCAACATCATCGAGTAAGTCGTCAGAGGAGAAGTTAGAGGTTACACGGTACCTATCATAAATGTCTCGCCCTGTCAACCTTTAACATTGTTGGAGTACTGAGTGAAGGTGACAAAGACATTTAGTGTTAATCCTGTGTATAGGAGAGAATATGTATCTGTTGATACCTAATCATGAAACATGTGTAGTCGAACAATTGACACAACATACTGATATTGTCTGGGTTGATGTATCATTTGTTGTTATGCTACCCATCACTCTTTAAGCATGGTCCTTGATATCTTCATCACACCACTGTGTACCCTTGGTTTTAACCTCAGGCGCTGCAACTGTTCGGCATAAGTATGAAATATACTTTGGTGTTGATCATCGTCTTGTAGTGGCGAAGGCTTTGCATGCGTTTCTTCATCTTTGTCGTCATGATGATCCGTAGTATCGATACAGGAAGCCTTGCTGAAATACATAAAACTGAATGAAAACCTTAATTAAAAAAAATAAGAAATGCAATTGACCGGATTCGGGTATCAAATATTTCTAATTCAGGAAGCATTATCAACATAATACGTTTTAATTGATAAAATACCAAATTTAAATCTGTTATAATATCAGTTTAAATAAGCACGGCTGATTTTACGCCCTAGAATTGGCGATATCATTGATCAATTTGCCTCTTTGAATTTTTCGTTTTCACATCTGAACCTGGAGGTTATCCAGCAGCTTTGCTTTCAGAATCCTTCTTCCCTTCTTCACTTCTTTCTCAGAGCCACAAAAGAAAACAGATTTAATCTACCATTACATTTATTTTTAATGCACATTATTTGCAAGGATTTCTTTAAAATGCTTTCATTTTCATTAATAATTACATAATTCTTTAACCAGGGCAACCAATTACAATTTTCAAAAATCTAAGCAACCAATTTATAAGTTATAATCGGTCAACAGTTTATTTCATGCCACTTAGGACAAAAGTCAAAAATGTTTCTCGACATGTTGGGGTCAGCGTAATGAACTGTTATGGAAAGTAGTATTTAATGATTCTAAAACAGTATATTTACCATTGTATGGCACTGCCACTATATAACCCTACCAATTCAGTTGCGAGTTCACCAGCTTATGAACTGCCAACTGAAATTTGAATTTGAAAATTTAAAAAAAAAATCGCACGACAAATAAAAAATCGCAGATGGTAAATATAAGCATTGAACGGCTTTCAGTTGGCATTCATAGTCAATATGAATGCCAACTGAAAGCCGTTCAATGCTTAAATGGACGGGCTCATTTCCTGGCATGGACTAGGAGACACACTCAAGAAACATTTTATCTAATCACAAGTGAGATATGCCTGTATTCCTTAATCACTTCCTTGATATCTTATTCATGACGTCACATGACCTCTATTGTTTAACAAAGAGAATTTTATTACATTTTTACCAGTGAAATATCAAAAATTATTCATTCTATAAAAGTGATATTTTTCACTAGTGAAAAATGTCACTTTTGCTGATTTGACCAATCAAATTAATGATTAGAAAATACCAAAATAATTGACCAATCAGAAAGCCCGACATATATGTCAGCACCTGGACAGGGGAAACTACTTTTTTTTGTATGCAAACTTTCGCTGTAGGCCTAGTTAGCATACGGGGTAGGTTTTTCGTTGATAAAAAATGTAATAAACAGAATATCTAACAGTGTCTTCAGTAATACCAAATATATTTCACTCGTGTGGCTAATATTTTGATATTTTTCACGAGTGCGCATAGATATCCTCTATATCATTTTAGGAGCAGAATGCTTGATATATTCATTTGTAATTTTATTCCCAGCACATGCTTTATTAGATTTTACTTCTTCCCTAATTATAACATCGTTTATTAGATATATAGTGATAACCACCTAAGTCAACTAGATCATGTTCATTTCCATCATCATTGCCTGCTGCATTGCAGTCGTTAAAATAGTTAAAAACGGTATCCAATGAAATCTGTGTTTTCCTTTTTCATTTAATCCTTTGGATTGCTACTTTTCATATTATCAAATTTGAACTTCCTACGGCGCCCGGTGGCATATATACAGTTATTTATAGTTTTTCTGTATGATTTTTCAGTCGTTTTATATTTGTTTAAAAATGATCAGTTCTTTGACGTTTGCATTGGTTATTATGCCGCCGATAATTCTTTTAAGCTAAAACACATGGTCTATTAAACCAGTGTTTTGTCCTTTAATCTTTATTAAAATTACAGTTAGAATTAATTTTCTGTGTTCCTAGTGTGGACTTTGCAGCATTTATCAGAACCTCGTTACAGTCTGTTAATAACCTATTTACATCTAAATTATAACCCTCTCCAGTTTCCTCATTATTCCTTTTGATGTTTTCTATATGCAAAACATCAATAATATCGAAGAATTTTTGAGTTTTCATACAATCTCACTTATTGATACATTCAGTACAATAAGGATTACACTCATTTAAATGGCCATCTACATGTACATTTGCATTAATGGTAAATGCAAGTGGACAATGAGCATCCGAATATAATGAACTAAAATCTAACACTTTAAAATCGTCAATGTGTTTAAACAAACCTGACGAACATATGACATAGTCAACAACACTGGAGTTTGTCCATGTAAATTTTCCTGCATTTTTGTCACTGCCAGCCCGACCATTACATATAAACAAATCATTGTATACACGAATTCAGCAGACGGTTTCAAAAATTAGTTTTTTGGTCATCTTTACTACTTCTAAATTTATTTCTATAAACATATCGGCATCAACATTATCATTGAGTATATAATTAGTCAAATCGTCTCTTTCTTCTATTTAACCGGTATTTATAAAGTCCGGACAGTTTGCTGTTCTCGCATTAAAATCTCCAACAAGATATACACACGTACAACTACTTGAAAAATTCAGATACTCGTTTTCAACTTCAGAAAAGGGGTCACCGATACAATAATTGGAGTCCTCAGGCGGTATATAAACAACACTGCTTTTATAAATGTATTAACAGTTTCTCAGGAATGGTCGCCATGTTCTTCCGAGTTCCACTCTTTTTCTTCTATTCTATTTTTTATCGTTTTGTATTCTTTCCTCATATTCTTATATCCCATGTTAGTGGACAATCTCCGGTGTTGACAGCTTGAAACAAAAAGAAGAAAACTTTACATTATGTAATTCTTGTTTTATTCACTAAACACAAACAATATATTTCATATCTGTTATTACTGATGGGGTATCACTTCTATGTAATCAATAATCATCGCCGCGTCCTCTCCCCGCCAGGTGGCGCTCCAATCCGCCCGATGTTCCCAGAAGTCCTTTTTCGGGTTACTTGAATGGCCCCAGGGCCTGGGAGTATCATAATCTCCGTCGGCAAAGAAATCTCCTCCGACAGCCACGCTGAGAATCAGCCTGTACTGTAATATATGACATGTATATAGAAAACGTTATTTTATTAGGAAGGAGTCATTAATGAAAAATAGCATGCCCGCGCTGGGACTCGAACTAGAGAATTTTCGCTCTGAAGGCAAACATCCTACCACTAGGCTAAAGGGAAATTCTCTCTGAGTTCGTTAGGCGGCCTTATACCCTCTACTTTTACATTATAACCATGTCTTATATAACTATTATATCATGTCTGTCTAACATTATAACTATGTCGTATATAACTGTTATATCATGTCTGTCTTACATTATAACTATGTCGTAACTATTATATCATGTCTGTCTTACATTATAACTATGTCGTATATAACTATCATATCATGTCAGTCTTACATTATAACCGTGTCGTAACTATTATATCATGTCTGTCTTACATTATAACTATGTCGTATATAACTATCATATCATGTCTGTCTTACATTATAACCATGTCGTATATAACTAATATATCATGTCAGTCTTACATTATAACCATGTCGTATATAACTATTATATCATGTCTGTCTTACATTATAACCATGTCGTCACTATTATATTATGTCAGTCTTACATTCTATGTTATTAAATTAAGATGTAATGCATACCAACACCAATACAAATCTAAGAAACATGACGCCACAACAACAACAACAACAACAACAACAACAACAACAACAACGTTGTATGCGACAATATGAAACATCGGAATGTAGGAGCCCCGATATCTTGGGCACTGATCTTTTAATATTTTGTTTTTAAATGAAAGTACACCAATTCCTTTCCTGTCGGATGTTAGTATAACTTATGAAAGAGTGACAGAAACAATACCGGTTGATCAAATGGAGCGTTTCTGCCTCCTGCTCCCCAGATGTTCTGTCCGTGGAAACCTCCAAAATCCCAGAAACCGTTCGGAGGCGTGTCCACGCGCAGTATTTCCTGATCATCTACGTACGTACTGGGGAAAAATGATCAGAGATATGGACTCATATAGAGGAGAACTAGAAACGGACTCATATATACGAGAAGTAGAAATGTCAAATCGATGAAGGGTTCTTACCATCAGATGATGGGCAAGAAATAACCGACAACCAAAATAATGAATAAACTTTAAAAAATATACAGATGTAAGGATACATTTCGAAAATAAGAATGTAAAACAGGTATTTGATTTACATGATATGGTCCGGGGTCCAATCCATAGAGTAAACATGCCAGTCATGCCAGTCCCCAGCTTCCTTCCTCCTTGTGATAAATAAAAACCAAACTGGTAAATATTTTCTTAATGTGTTTAATCTACCAGATTGAACTTTCTGGTTTTTATTTACTTATCGCGTCTCTTTACATGCCAAAGGTGAATAATTTCCCTTATATTGACGTTTGTATAACCGTCCCCTATGTTTTATGTTGAGTAACTTACTTATATTGACGTTTATATAACCGTCCCCTATGTTTTATGTTGAGTAACTTACTTATATTGTCGTTTATATAACCGTCCCCTATGTTTTATGTTGAGTAACTTACCTATATTGACGTTTATATAACCGTTCCCTATGTTTTATGTTGAGTAACTTACTTATATTGACGTTTATATAACCGTCCCCTATGTTTTATGTTGAGTAACTTACTTATATTGACGTTTACATAACCGTCCCCTATGTTTTATGTTAAGTAACTTACTTATATTGACGTTTATATAACCGCCCCCCTGTTTTATGTTGAGTAACTTACTTATATTGACGTTTATATAACCGTCCCCTATGTTTTATGTTGAGTAACTTACTTATATTGACGTTTATATAACCGTCCCCTATGTTTTATGTTAAGTAACTTACCTATATTGACGTTTATATAACCGTCCACTATGTTTTATGTTGAGTAACTTACTTATATTGACGTTTATATAACCGTCCCCTATGTTTTATGTTGAGTAACTTACTTATATTGACGTTTATATAACCGTCCCCTATGTTTTATGTTGAGTAACCTACTTATATTGACGTTAATATAATCGTCCCCTATGTTTTATGTTGAGTAAATTACTTATATTGACGTTTATATAACCGTCCCCTATGTTTTATGTTGAGTAACTTACTTATGTTGACGTTTATATAACCGTTCCCTATGTTTTATGTTGAGTAACTTACTTATATTGACGTTTATATAACCGTCCACTATGTTTTATGTTGAGTAACTTACTTATATTGACGTTAATATAACCGTCCCCTATGTTTTATGTTGAGTAACCTACTTATATTGACGTTTATATAACCGTCCCCTATGTTTTATGTTGAGTAACTTACTTATATTGACGTTTACATAACCGCCCCCTATGTTTTATGTTGAGTAACTTACCTATATTGACGTTTATATAACCGTCCCCTATGTTTTATGTTGAGTAACTTACTTATATTGACGTTTATATAACCGTCCCCTATGTTTTATGTTGAGTAACTTACTGATATTGACGTTTACATAACCGTCCCCTATGTTTTATGTTGAGTAACTTACTTATATTGACGTTTATATAACTGTCCCCTATGTTTTATGTTGAGTAACTTACTTATATTGACGTTTATATAACCGTCCCCTATGTTTTATGTTGAGTAACTTACTTATATTGACGTTTATATAACCGTCCCCTGTTTTATGTTGAGTAACTTACTGATATTGACGTTTATATAACCGTCCTCTATGTTTGATGTTAAGTAACTTACCTATATTGACGTTTACATAACCGTCCCCTATGTTTTATGCTGAGTAACTTACTTATATTGACGTTTATATAACCGTCCCTTATGTTTTATGTTGAGTAACTTACTTATATTGACGTTTATATAACCGTCCCCTATGTTTTATGTTGAGTAACTTACTTATATTGACGTTTATATAACCGTCCCCTATGTTTTATGTTGAGTAACTTACTTATATTGACGTTTATATAACCGTCCCCTGTTTTATGTTGAGTAACTTACTTATATTGACGTTTATATAACCGTCCCCTATGTTTTATGTTAAGTAACTTACCTATATTGACGTTTATATAACCGTCCCCTATGTTTTATGTTGAGTAACTTACTTATATTGACGTTTACATAACCGTCCCCTATGTTTTATGTTGAGTAACTTACTTATATTGACGTTTATATAACCGTCCCCTATGTTTCATGTTGAGTAACTTACTTATATTGACGTTTATATAACCGTCCCCTATGTTTTATGTTAAGTAACTTACCTTTATTGACGTTTATATAACCGTCCCCTATGTTTTATGTTGAGTAACTTACTAATATTGACGTTTACATAACCGTCCCCTATGTTTTATGTTGAGTAACTTACTTATATTGACGTTTATATAACCGTCCCCTGTTTTATGTTGAGTAACTTACTTATATTGACGTTTATATAACCGTCCCCTATGTTTTATGCTGAGTAACTTACTTATATTGACGTTTATATAACCGTCCCCTATGTTTTATGTTGAGTAACTTACCTATATTGACGTTTATATAACCGTCCCCTATGTTTTATGTTGAGTAACTTACTTATATTGACGTTTACATAACCGTCCCCTATGTTTTATGTTGAGTAACTTACTTATATTGACGTTTACATAACCGTCCCCTATGTTTTCTGTTGAGTAACTTACTGATATTGACGTTTATATAACCGTCCTCTATGTTTTATGTTGAGTAACTTACCTATATTGACGTTTACATAACCGTCCCCTATGTTTTATGCTGAGTAACTTACTTATATTGACGTTTATATAACCGTCCCCTATGTTTTATGTTGAGTAACTTACTTATATTGACGTTTATATAACCGTCCCCTATGTTTTATGTTGAGTAACTTACTTATATTGACGTTTATATAACCGTCCCCTATGTTTATGTTGAGTAACTTACTTATATTGACGTTTATATAACCGTCCCCTGTTTTATGTTGAGTAACTTACTTATATTGACGTTTATATAACCGTCCCCTATGTTTTATGTTAAGTAACTTACCTATATTGACGTTTATATAACCGTCCCCTATGTTTTATGTTGAGTAACTTACTTATATTGACGTTTACATAACCGTCCCCTATGTTTTATGTTGAGTAACTTACTTATATTGACGTTTATATAACCGTCCCCTATGTTTCATGTTGAGTAACTTACTTATATTGACGTTTATATAACCGTCTCCTATGTTTTATGTTAAGTAACTTACCTTTATTGACGTTTATATAACCGTCCCCTATGTTTTATGTTGAGTAACTTACTTATATTGACGTTTACATAACCGTCCTCTATGTTTTATGTTGAGTAACTTACTTATATTGACGTTTATATAACCGTCCCCTGTTTTATGTTGAGTAACTTACTTATATTGACGTTTATATAACCGTCCCCTGTTTTATGCTGAGTAACTTACTTATATTGACGTTATATAACCGTCCCCTATGTTTTATGTTGAGTAACTTACCTATATTGACGTTTATATAACCGTCCCCTATGTTTTATGTTGAGTAACTTACTTATATTGATGTTTACATAACCGTCCCCTATGTTTTATGTTGAGTAACTTACTTATATTGACGTTTACATAACCGTCCCCTATATTTTCTGTTGAGTAACTTACCTATATTGACGTTTATATAACCGTCCCCTATGTTTTATGTTGAGTAACTTACTTATATTGACGTTAACATAACCGTCCCCTGTTTTATGTTAAAAGTAACTTACCTAAATTGACGTTTATATAACCGTCCCCTATGTTTTATGTTGAGTAACTTACCTATATTGACGTTTACATAACCGTCCCCTGTTTTATGTTAAGTAACTTACCTATATTGACGTTTATATAACCGTCCCCTATGTTTGATGTTGAGTAACTTACTTATATTGACGTTTATATAACCGTCCCCTATGTTTTATGTTAAGTAACTTACCTATATTGACGTTTATATAACCGTCCCCTATGTTTTATGTTGAGTAACTTACTTATATTGACGTTTATATAACTGTCCCCTATGTTTTATGTTGAGTAACTTACCTTTATTGACGTTTACATAACCGTCCCCTATGTTTTATGTTGAGTAACTTATATTGACGTTAATATACCCCCCCCTATGTTTTATGTTGAGTAACTTATATTGACATTTATATAACCGTCCCCTATGTTTTATGTTGAGTAACTTACTTATATTGTCGTTTATATAACCGTCCCCTATGTTTTATGTTGAGTAACTTACTTATATTGACGTTTATATAACCATCCCCTATTTTTTATGTTGAGTAACTTACTTATATTGACGTTTATATAACCGTCCACTATGTTTTATGTTGAGTAACCTACTTATATTGACGTTTATATAACCGTCCCCTATGTTTTATGTTGAGTAACTTACTTATATTGACGTTTATATAACCGTCCCCTATGTTTTATGTTGAGTAACTTACCTATATTGACGTTTATATAACCGCCCCCTGTTTTATGTTGAGTAACTTACTTATATTGACGTTTATATAACCGTCCCCTATGTTTTATGTTGAGTAACTTACTTATATTGACGTTTATATAACCGTCCCCTATGTTTTATGTTGAGTAACTTACTATATTGACGTTTATATAACCGTCCCCTATGTTTTATGTTGAGTAACTTACTTATATTGACGTTTATATAACCGTCCCCTATGTTTTATGTTGAGTAACTTACTTATATTGACGTTTATATAACCGTCCCCTATGTTTTATGTTGAGTAACTTACTTATATTGACGTTTATATAACCGTCCCCTATGTTTTTATGTTGAGTACTTACTTATATTGACGTTATATAACCCCCCCCCCTATGTTTTATGTTGAGTAACTTATATTGACGTTTATATAACCGTCCCCTATGTTTTATGTTGAGTAACTTACTTATATTGACGTTTATATAACCGTCCCCTGTTTTATGTTGAGTAACTTACTTATATTGACGTTTATATAACCGTCCCCTATGTTTTATGTTGAGTAACTTACTTATATTGACGTTTATATAACCGTCCCCTATGTTTTATGTTGGTAATTACCTTATTGGACGGTTATATAAGCCCCTATGTTTTATTTGAGTAACCTTACTTATATTGACGTTTATCAAAAACGTCCCCTATGTTTTATGTTGAGTGTAACTACTTATATGTCGTTTATATAACGTCCCCTATGTTTTATGTTCTAAAGTGAACTTACCTATATTGACGTTTATATAACCCGTTTTCCCCTATGTTTTATGTGAGTAACTTACTTATATGACGTTTAGATAATCGCCCCTATGTGAATGTTGAGGTAACTTACCTATATTGACGTTTATATAACGTCCTATGTTTATGTTGAGTAGACTTACATATATTGACGTTATATAACCGTCCCTATGTTTTATGTTGAGAGTAAACTTACATAATTTTTTCTTCTTTGACGTTATATAACCGTCCCTGTTTTATGTTGAGTAACTTACTTATGTTGATCGTTTATATAACCGCCCCTATGTTTTATGTTGATTAACTTAAACCTATATTGACGTTTATAAAAAGTTTTTGTTTTGTTAGTAAATTTTTTTATTTTTGATTTTTTTTAATAAAAAAGGGGGTTTTTTTTTTTTTTAAATTTTTTGAGTAAAAATTTTTTTTGGGGTTCAAAGTCCCCTTTGTTTTGTTTTAGTAATTCCCAATTGAGTTTTATAAAGTTTCCCCCTGTTTTGTTGATTTCTTTATTGAGTTTTGTTGTTTTTTTTTAATTTAAAATTTGGGTTTTTTTGTCCCCTTGTTTTTGTTTAACTTCATTTGGTTTTGTTGTTTTATGTTTTGGGATTTTGGTTTATTAAATTTTTGGGTTGGTAATTTTTTTTGGTTTTTTAAAGTTTTAGGGTTTTTTTTAAAAAATTTTGGTTTAAAAAGTTATTTTTAGTTTGGGTTTTTTTGGTTTTTTGTTTTGTTTTATGTTGGTTTATAATTTTGGGTTTTTAAAAGGGGTTTTGTTTTTTTTGGAATTATATTGGTTAAATTTTTTTGTTTTTTTTGGTAATTTTTGACATTTATATAACCGTCCCCTATGTTTTATGTTGAGTAACTTACTTATATTGACGTTTATATAACCGTCCCCTGTTTTATATGTTGAGTAACTTACTTATATTGCGTTTATATAACTGTCCCTATGTTTTATGTTAAGTAACTTACCTATATTGACGTTTATATACCCGCCCCCTATGTTTTATGTTGAGTAACTTGCTTATATTGACGTTTATATAACCGTCCCCTGTTTATGTTGAGTAACTTACTTATATTGACGTTTATATAACCGTCCCCTGTTTTATGTTGAGTAACTTACTTATATTGACGTTTACAAAACCGCCCCCCTATGTTTTATGTTGAGTAACTTACTTATATTGACGTTTATACAACCGCCCCCTATGTTTTATGTTGAGTAACTTACTTATATTGACGTTTATATAACCGTCCCCTGTTTTATGTTGAGTAACTTACTTATATTGACGTTTACAAAACCGCCCCCTATGTTTTATGTTGAGTAACTTACTTATATTGTCGTTTATATAACTGTCCCCTATGTTTTATGTTGAGTAACTTACCTATATTGACGTTTATATAACCGTCCCCTATGTTTTATGTTGAGTAACTTACTTATATTGACGTTTATATAACCGTCCCCTGTTTTATGTTGAGTAACTTACTTATATTGACGTTTATATAACCGTCCCCTGTTTTATGTTGAGTAATTTACTTATATTGACGTTTACAAAACCGCCCCCTATGTTTTATGTTGAGTAACTTACTTATATTGACGTTTATACAACCGTCCCCTATGTTTTATGTTGAGTAACTTACTTATATTGATGTTTACATAACCGTCCCCTATGTTTTATGTTGAGTAACTTACTTATATTGACGTTTACATAACCGTCCCCTATGTTTTCTGTTGAGTAACTTACCTATATTGACGTTTATATAACCGTCCCCTATGTTTTATGTTGAGTAACTTACTTATATTGACGTTTACATAACCGTCCCCTGTTTTATGTTAAAAGTAACTTACCTAAATTGACGTTTATATAACCGTCCCCTATGTTTTATGTTGAGTAACTTACCTATATTGACGTTAACATAACCGTCCCCTGTTTTATGTTAAGTAACTTACCTATATTGACGTTTATATAACCGTCCCCTATGTTTGATGTTGAGTAACTTACTTATATTGACGTTTATATAACCGTCCCCTATGTTTTATGTTAAGTAACTTACCTATATTGACGTTTATATAACCGTCCCCTATGTTTTATGTTGAGTAACTTACTTATATTGACGTTTATATAACTGTCCCCTATGTTTTATGTTGAGTAACTTACCTATATTGACGTTTACATAACCGTCCCCTATGTTTTATGTTGAGTAACTTATATTGACGTTAATATACCCCCCCTATGTTTTATGTTGAGTAACTTATATTGACATTTATATAACCGTCCCCTATGTTTTATGTTGAGTAACTTACTTATATTGACGTTTATATAACCGTCCCCTGTTTTATGTTGAGTAACTTACTTATATTGTCGTTTATATAACTGTCCCCTATGTTTTATGTTAAGTAACTTACCTATATTGACGTTTATATAACCGCCCCCTATGTTTTATGTTGAGTAACTTGCTTATATTGACGTTTATATAACCGTCCCCTGTTTTATGTTGAGTAACTTACTTATATTGACGTTTATATAACCGTCCCCTGTTTTATGTTGAGTAACTGACTTATATTGACGTTTACAAAACCGCCCCCTATGTTTTATGTTGAGTAACTTACTTATATTGACGTTTATACAACCGCCCCCTATGTTTTATGTTGAGTAACTTACTTATATTGACGTTTATATAACCGTCCCCTGTTTTATGTTGAGTAACTTACTTATATTGACGTTTACAAAACCGCCCCCTATGTTTTATGTTGAGTAACTTACTTATATTGTCGTTTATATAACTGTCCCCTATGTTTTATGTTGAGTAACTTACCTATATTGACGTTTATATAACCGTCCCCTATGTTTTATGTTGAGTAACTTACTTATATTGACGTTTATATAACCGTCCCCTGTTTTATGTTGAGTAACTTACTTATATTGTCGTTTATATAACTGTCCCCTATGTTTTATGTTAAGTAACTTACCTATATTGACGTTTATATAACTGCCCCCTATGTTTTATGTTGAGTAACTTGCTTATATTGACGTTTATATAACCGTCCCCTGTTTTATGTTGAGTAACTTACTTATATTGACGTTTATATAACCGTCCCCTGTTTTATGTTGAGTAACTTACTTATATTGACGTTTACAAAACCGCCCCCTATGTTTTATGTTGAGTAACTTACTTATATTGACGTTTATACTGTCAAAAAGTTATGTTGTACTCTGCAAAATATTTGCCAGTTATCCAGTACTATGGAGTGGTAAGGTATAGTGTCCTATACAGTGATCAGGGAATACACCTGTACTGTAGAGGGTACCTGAGTTCACTGAATAGAAAGTGCTGAGTCAGGGTCACTGAGGCGTAACCAAATCATGCAACACAGGTAAGTGCTACCTGTGTGTGCGGCCATTTCAACCCCAGACCTGGACCTGGAAGGTTCACGGATGTCAGAGGCTGTGTGCCAGGGGAGAAATGCCTAAGCTGTGTGCTTGGTAATGAAATGTTACCAGGGCTGTGTGCCCAAAGTTATTATCCAAGTTAGAGATAGTTGAAGCCACTACATGTAAGCTGTGTGCTAGTTTGGGCAAAACTTTGCTACTTGGAGAAGCTGTGTGCTATGTCCACCTCAATGGAGTGTGGGAGTCCTGGAATGAAACAGGAGAGTGAGCTGTGTGCTCAGAAATGCTAAAGAGAGACGCCAACAGTAAGTACATATTTATGTCATTAATGTAAGGTTGGTAAAAATGTTTAGCATGCAAAATATAGGGTGTAATATTATAGGTCATTGTTGTAGAATAATTTCCTAACAGAATGTAAAGAAATAGGAAATAGAGAGAAAAGTAATAGGAGATAGTGAGAAAGAGAATTATTAAATGTCATTGTAAGTAAAATACAAATATAATACAAATGTGCAAGTGCTATAAACCCATGAACTTAGAACATTGACTCTGTAACCTTGTAGGTGACCTTGGGACAGGGAGCCATTAGCCATAGAAAGGTCTATGTGCCAGACCATAGTGGGAGCAGCAGAATCCCTGGTCTATTTATGTGAAACCAGAAAGGAGATATTTGTGCTGGACTAGTACAGTGCCTACGGAGGGTATACATATATATACCGATTATGAAATAGTTAAACAACATCGGAGTGAAGAGAACTTTGGGAACCAACCACAGTGATGAACTATATATATTTGGGGTCTGGAGAGACAATGGGTTTCAGAGACGGGTTTTGTTTTGTGTTGCACATTATTAATTAATTGTAGAGAATGAGTGGGAGTGTGTAAGGGTGTTTTGTATGGTGTAAATATTGTTTTCCTATGATTTTGTAAATATGTTCAAGTGAATACATATGTTAATGTAATTTATGTTGTTGTCTCATCTGTTTGCAAATAATTAGGCTAAGCCTATACCCACAATTCTTGACATCTGGTGGCAGCGGTGGGATAGGCCTTGTAATTAAATCTATTGCAAAATTCAAAAAGCTGTAATTACTGCAGACAGGTATTTCAACATTAAGGCTAAATTATACATACACATCATTATGGATGTTATAGAATTGGCAAAGTTGGTTGAGATAGGAAAGAGTTTAGGATTAGCAGGTGAAGATTTGCAGGTATATGTAGATAAGAAAGAGAAAGAAAAGCTTGAGAGAGATGAACGAGCTGAGGCCAGAGATATGAAGTATAAGATGGATGGGTTACAGATGGAGTTAGAGATTGAAAGATTGCGAAGGGAGGAGGGTTTAAGGAACCCAGTTGAGCAGGTAGGGAGCTCAAAGGCTAGAATTCCAAAGTTACCTCCCTTTGACGACACAAAAGATAACATTGATGCATATTTACAACGGTTCGAGAGATTTGCGGGAGCAGTTAAGTGGGACAGACAGGATTGGGCCATACATCTTAGTGCACTTCTTAAAGGTAAGGCGTTAGAGGTATACTCTCGGTTATCAGGTGAGGAAGCTGGGTTGTATGAAAACCTTAAGAATGCTCTACTTAAGAGATTTCAGATGTCGGAGGAAGGGTTTCGGCAAAAATTTCGTACCTGTAAGCCTGAGGTAGGTGAAACATCTGCTCAATTTGTAGTCAGAATAGGTAACTATTTGGACAGATGGATAGACATGTCCAATACTGACCATACGTTTGAAACTCTGAGAGATTTACTGTTACAGGAGCAATTTGTAAATGCTAGTCATAAAAATTTAGCTCTATTTCTGAAGGAAAGGAATCCAAAGGATTCTACAGAGATGGCAAAACTGGCGGACAAATATCTAGAAGCGCATAATGGAGTGGACTTAGCATCATTTGGTAAGCCCAAAGGAAGTAAAGCTCCATATCGAGAAGGAAATCATAATGCAGTTCCAAGCTTCAGTGATTCTGAAAAGGAAGCATTCAAAAAAGAGCGAAGGTGCTATTCATGTGGAGGTAAGGGTCACATAGCTAGGGAATGTAAATCCAAACGTGCACAGACCACAGCTGCTATGATAGAGCAGGCTAGTGAAAACCAATCTGGGTGTAGTTGTTCTCATACAAAAGATTCAGAGGAAAGAAAGCAAGGTAAGCAGAAAGGGGGAAAACACTATCAGAAATCAAGGGAGACGGCTGCTGCTTGTTCAGTACCATTACCTAGTGACTTATTTGAGTGTTGTACCCAGGAGTCTGAAGTAGTCCTAAAGTGTGGTCATCATTTACCCATCGTTAGCGCTGCCTGTGGCAACTCTAGAGTGAAGTTAAATGTTAATAACGGGTTACCTGTAACTATTGGATATATTGGAGAAGTGGAAGTGTCAGTTCTTAGAGATACGGGATGTAGTGGCATTGTGGTGAAACGAAATTTGGTAAGTGAACAACAGTTAACATCAAAGGTCGTGACCTGTGTACTTATAGATGGAACGGTGAGAAAAGTGCCAATGGCAAAGATCGTGGTAGACACACCATATTTTAAAGGGGAAACTGATGCGCTGTGTTTTGAAAACCCAATATATGATCTAATAATAGGAAATATTCCTGGGGTGAGAGAACCTGAGCACCAGATGGAGACCCCCAACACAGAAGCAAATAAGTGGGAGGAGAGGAAAACGGAGGTCAAGCAGGATAGTACAATATTAGTGCAAGCTGTGGAAACTAGAGCTCAAATAAAGAAGGTAGGGATAAAACCAACAGCACTCAAAGTACCTTGTGTTAGTGGAACAGACATTGGGAAAGAGGAATTTAAGAAAATTCAAAACGAGGACGATTCCTTACAGCACCTGAAGGATTTTGCTAGAAAAGGGGGTAAGAGGAAAATAGGGAAATACAATTATGCTTGGTTTGTTGTAGAGAGGGATCTCTTAAAACGGAAATTCCAGTCCGAGAAAACAGATCATGGTAAGATTATAACCCAGTTAGTGGTGCCTAAGAAACTTAGACAATCAGTGATGGAAATTGGTCATAGATCCACATTGGCAGGTCACTTAGGAGCTAAAAAGACAACAGAAAAGATCTTAACACAGTTTTATTGGCCAGGATTTCACCAGGATGTGAAACTATTCTGCAGATCCTGCGACGTATGCCAGAAGACATTTCCGAAGGGTAGGGTGACTAGAGTACCTATGACAGCTATGCCGTTGATTGACGAACCATTTCGTAGAGTGGCGGTGGATATTGTGGGCCCTATTCATCCAATGACAGAACGGAAACATAGATTCATTCTTACACTGGTGGATTTTGCGACCCGATATCCGGAAGCTGTACCATTGCAGACTATTGATACCGAACAGGTGGCTGAAGCTTTAGTTCAGATATTTTCTCGAGTTGGTGTTCCTCATGAGATACTATCAGATCAGGGATCTCAATTTACCTCTGGTGTGATGAAGGAAGTTGGAAGACTTTTGTCCATGAAGCAAATAACAACTACTCCTTACCACCCTCAGTGTAATGGACTTGTGGAGCGCTTCAACGGTACCTTGAAGTCTATGTTGAAGAAAATCTGTGTAGAGAAACCAAATGATTGGGACAGATACCTGGGAGCAGTTCTTTTCGCGTACAGGGAAGCCCCTCAGGATAGTATGGGTTTCTCTCCCTTTGAACTATTATATGGACGGACAGTCAGAGGTCCAATGTCTATACTGCGTGAACTGTGGACAAAGGAGGTAGAACCACCAGAAGTACAGACAACATATCAATATGTGCTAAATCTACGGAACATTCTAGAGGAAACCTGTGACATAGCCCAGAAAGAACTGAGAAAATCTCAAGTACGACACAAACACCACTTTGACAGAAAAGCAAGGGACAGAGGATTTAAAGAAAGAGATCAAGTACTGATTCTGTTACCTACAGACAACAATAAGTTGTTGATGCAGTGGAAGGGTCCTTTTGAGGTCAAGGAGGCTATTGGACAGAACAACTATCGTATACAGATAAAAGGTAAGGTGAAGGTCTACCATGCCAACATGCTGAAAAAATACTTAACAGATGTCGGGGAGGTAAGAAAACCAGTTGGTTGTATGGAGATAGTCGGAGCAGCTGTCATTTCAGAAGACGAGGATGAGGATGTCGCCTTGACAAATGAATCCGAGATACCATTACCAGGATTACAAGCAAAAGAGAGTATCAGTGATGTTAAGGTTGCCCAAGACCTAGATGACAAACAACAGAGTGAGGTAAGATATATTCTTCAGGAACACTCAAAGGTGTTAACAGACCTACCAGGAAACTGTAAGATAGGGGAACATGTTATCAAGTTGACAACCGATGAGCCAATCAGATCCAAGCCGTATCCAGTTCCGCATGCGATGAGGGAGACGGTAAGTAAAGAAGTCAAAACAATGTTGGAGATGGGAGTCATTGAGCCGTCGACGTCGCCCTATGCATCGTCCGTCGTGTTGGTCAAGAAACCTGACAATACTAATAGGTTTTGTATAGATTACAGACGCCTTAATACAGTAACTGTTTTTGATGCAGAGCCTATGCCTGACCCAGAGGAAATTTTCTCAAAAATCTCCATGAGCAAGTTCTTTACGAAAATTGATCTTAGCAAGGGTTATTGGCAGATCAAGGTGAAACCAGAATGCAAGAAATACACAGCTTTTCTTACACCAGATGGCTTGTATCAATTCTCCGTTATGCCCTTTGGGTTGGTAAATGCCCCAGCAACATTCAATCGTATGATGAGAATTCTTCTACGAGGTATGAAAGACATTGACAGTTTTTTAGATGATATCTTAATTCATACAGAAACCTGGGAAGAACATCTGGACAGATTAAGGGAGCTATTTGAGCGATTGTCTAGAGCGGGACTGACAGCTAGACCATCTAAGTGTATGGTTGGATTCCACAACTTGGATTTTCTAGGACATTGTGTGGGAAATGGTGAGCTACGTCCAAATCCAGATAAGGTTAAGGCAGTGCAGGAGGCGCCAATACCAAATACCAAGAAACAGGTGAGGTCATTTTTGGGGCTAGTCGGTTATTATCGCCGGTTTGTTCCCAACTTTTCGACTATAGCTTTACCACTTACAGATTTGACAAGGAAGGGACAGCCCAACCAAGTAGTATGGAAAAGTGAGCACGAGAAGGCCTTCCAATCATTGAAGTCTGTGTTGATAAAAGCACCTGTGTTACACCTGCCTGACTGTCAGAAGATCTTTATACTGAGAACAGATGCGTCAAATGTAGGGCTTGGAGCAGTCCTAATACAGGAATGGGAAACAGAAAGTTATCCAGTTGCTTATGCAAGCAAAAAGTTGCTGCCAAGACAACAGGCATATTCTGTGATAGAGCGGGAATGCTTAGCCATTGTGTGGGCTGTTCAAAAGTTTCACCCATATCTGTACGGACGTACATTTGTGTTGCAGACAGACCACCAGCCACTGGTGTTTATGAACAAAGCAAAACTACTGAATTCAAGGATCATGCGTTGGACCTTGTTATTACAGGACTACCAATTCAGGATTGAGGCTATCTACGGTAGAGATAATGTAGGTGCAGACTACCTAAGTCGACTGCCAGAGGTAGGTCAGTAAATTAGATATCAGATCTACAGAAACAGGGAAGGTGAGTAGTAGACAATCATCACTGTATATATATGAGATTGTTTCCCAGTTAACTTTTTAGTATTATGGATTAAAAAGTAAGTATTTTTATCCTAAGTTGGGGGGTGTCAAAAAGTTATGCTGTACTCTGCAAAATATTTGCCAGTTATCCAGTACTATGGAGTGGTAAGGTATAGTGTCCTATACAGTGATCAGGGAATACACCTGTACTGTAGAGGGTACCTGAATTCACTGAATAGAAAGTGCTGAGTCAGGGTCACTGAGGCGTAACCAAATCATGCAATACTGGTAAGTGCTACCTGTGTGTGCGGCCATTTCAACCCCGGACCTGGACCTAGAAGGTTCATTGATGTCAGAGGATGTGTGCCAGGGGAGAAATGCATAAGCTGTGTGTTTGGTAATGAAATATTACCAGGGCTGTGTGCCCAAAGTTATTATCCAAGTTAGAGATAGTTTGAAGCCAATACATGTAAGCTGTGTGCTAGTTTGGGCAAAACTTTGCTACATGGAGACGCTGTGTGCTATGTCAACCTCAATGGAGTGTGGGAGTCCTGGAATGAAACAGGAGAGTGAGCTGTGCGCTCAGACATGCTAAAGAGAGACACCAACAGTAAGAATATATGTATGTCATTAATGTAAGGTTGGTAAAAATGTTTAGCATGAAAAATATAGGGTGTAATATTATAGGTCATTGTTGTAAAATAATTTCCTAACAGAATGTAAAGAAATAGGAAATAGAGAGAAAAGTAATAGGAGACAGTGAGAAAGAGAATTATTAAATGTCATTGTAAGTAAAATACAAGTATAATACAAATGTGCAAGTATAAACCCATGAACTCTGTAAAATTGTAGGTGACCTTGGGACAGGGAGCCATTAGCCATATAAAGGTCTTTGTGCCAGACCATAGTGGGAGCAGCAGAATCCCTGTATATATATGTGAAACCAGAAGGGAAACATTTGTGCTGGACTAGTACAGTGCCTAAGGAGGGTATACATATATATACCGATTATGAAATAGTTAAACAACATCGGAGTGAAGAGAACTTTGGGAACCAACCACAGTGATGAACTATATATATTTGGGGTCTGGAGAGACAATGGGTTTCAGAGACGGGTTTTGTTTTGTGTTGCACATTATTAATTAATTGTAGAGAATGAGTGGAAGATGTGTAAGGGTGTTTTGTATGGTGTAAATATTGTTTTCCTATGATTTTGTAAATATGTTCAAGTGAATACATATGTTAATGTAATTTATGTTGTTGTCTCATCTGTTTGCAAATAATTAGGCTAAGCCTATACCCACAATTCTTGACATATACAACCGCCCCCTATGTTTTATGTTGAGTAACTTACTTATATTGACGTTTATATAACCGTCCCCTGTTTTATGTTGAGTAACTTACTTATATTGACGTTTACAAAACCGCCCCCTATGTTTTATGTTGAGTAACTTACTTATATTGTCGTTTATATAACTGTCCCCTATGTTTTATGTTGAGTAACTTACCTATATTGACGTTTATATAACCGTCCCCTATGTTTTATGTTGAGTAACTTACTTATATTGACGTTTATATAACCGTCCCCTGTTTTATGTTGAGTAACTTACTTATATTGACGTTTATATAACCGTCCCCTGTTTTATGTTGAGTAACTTACTTATATTGACGTTTACAAAACCGCCCCCTATGTTTTATGTTGAGTAACTTACTTATATTGACGTTTATACAACCGTCCCCTATGTTTTATGTTGAGTAACTTACTTATATTGACGTTTATATAACCGTCCCCTATGTTTTATGTTGAGTAACTTACTTATGTTGACGTTTACATAACCGTCCCCTATGTTTTATGTTAAGTAACTTACTTATATTGACGTTTATATAACCGCCCCCTGTTTTATGTTGAGTAACTTACTTATATTGACGTTTATATAACCGTCCCCTATGTTTTATGTTGAGTAACTTATATTGACGTTAATATAACCGCCCCCTATGTATTGTTTTATGTTGAGTAACTTACTTATATTGACGTTTATATAACCGTCCCCTATGTTTTATGTTGAGTAACTTACCTATATTGACGTTAATATAATCGTCCCCTATGTTTTATGTTGAGTAACTTACTTATGTTGACGTTTATATAACCGTTCCCTATGTTTTATGTTGAGTAACGTACTTATATTGACGTTTATATAACCGTCCCCTATGTTTTATGTTGAGTAACTTACCTATATTGACGTTTATATAACCGTCCCCTATGTTTTATGTTGAGTAACTTACTTATATTGACGTTTATATAACCGTCCCCTATGTTTTATGTTGAGTAACTTACCTATATTGACGTTTATATAACCGTCCCCTATGTTTTATGTTGAGTAACTTACTTATATTGACGTTTATATAACTGTCCCTTAGGTTTTATGTTGAGTAACTTACTTATATTGATGTTTATATAACCGTCCCCTATGTTTTATGTTGAGTAACTTACTTATATTGACGTTTATATAACCGTCCCCTATGTTTTATGTTGAGTAACTTACTTATGTTGACGTTTATATAACCGTCCCCTATGTTTTATGTTGAGTAACTTACTTATATTGACGTTTATATAACCGTCCCCTATGTTTTATGTTAAGTAACTTACCTATATTGACGTTTACATAACCGTCCCCTATGTTTTATGTTGAGTAACTTACTTATATTGACGTTTATATAACCGTCCCCTATGTTTTATGTTGAGTAACTTACTTATATTGACGTTTACATAATCGTCCCCTGTTTTATGTTGAGTAACTTACTTATATTGACGTTTATATAACCGCCCCCTGTTTTATGTTGAGTAACTTACTTATATTGACGTTTATATAACCGTCCCCTATGTTTTATGTTAAGTAACTCACCTATATTGACGTTTACATAACCGTCCCCTATGTTTTATGCTGAGTAACTTACTTATATTGACGTTTATATAACCGTCCCCTATGTTTTATGTTGAGTAACTTACTTATATTGATGTTTATATAACCGTCCCCTATGTTTTATGTTGAGTAACTTACTTATATTGACGTTTATATAACCGCCCCCTGTTTTATGTTGAGTAACTTACTTATATTGACGTTTATATAACCGTCCCCTATGTTTTATGTTAAGTAACTTACCTATATTGACGTTTACATAACCGTCCCCTATGTTTAATGCTGAGTAACTTACTTATATTGACGTTTATATAACCGTCCCCTATGTTTTATGTTGAGTAACTTACTTATATTGACGTTTATATAACCGTCCCCTATGTTTTATATTGAGTAACTTACTTATATTGACGTTTATATAACCGTCCCCTATGTTTTATGTTGAGTAACTTACTTATATTGACGTTTATATAACCGTCCCCTGTTTTATGTTGAGTAACCTACTTATATTGACGTTTATATAACCGTCCCCTATGTTTTATGTTAAGTAACTTACCTATATTGACGTTTATATAACCGTCCCCTATGTTTTATGTTGAGTAACTTACTTATATTGACGTTTACATAACCGTCCCCTATGTTTTATGTTGAGTAACTTACTTATATTGACGTTTATATAACTGTCCCCTATGTTTTATGTTGAGTAACTTACCTATATTGACGTTTATATAACCGTCCCCTATGTTTTATGTTGAGTAACTTATATTGACGTTAATATAACCGCCCCCTATGTTTTATGTTGAGTAACTTACTTATATTGATGTTTATATAACCGTCCCCTGTTTTATGTTGAGTAACTTACTTATATTGACGTTTATATAACCGTCCCCTATGTTTTATGTTGAGTAACTTACCTATATTGACGTTTATATAACCGTCCCCTATGTTTTATGTTGAGTAACTTACCTATATGTCGTAGTTTTATTTGCCGCATTGTGTCGGTAGTCTGGACCCCAGTTTAGTTTAGACACCAGTTGATTGATTCCTTGGTTAACGCCATTGATGATCGCTTTGGTATTTCCTGGAAACAGAGTGTCTTGTCTTGATGTATTCTAACAGAAATCGTTCTAAATCTAAATATGATTTTTGTGATGCTTCATAATTTGTTCACCAGTTTATATTTTTTTTGCTTTTTTAAATTGATAAACTTAGTTGCAATCTTAGCTGATCACTTTATTTGTATTAAGGATTTTTGTGTTATAGAAATATCGTTTAACGAGTAACAGATAATATGTCTTTATCCCAAAGTCGTCATCCCTCTCGGTAATCATTATTGATGACGATATGCCTCTCGATGATCATTATTGATGACGATATACATCTCGATGATCATTATTGATGACGATATACCTCTCGATCATCATTATTGATGACGATATACCTCTCGATCATCATTATTGGTGACATCATTTAAATGTTATCAATTATCAAACGTCGATTTGATAGAGACATTGTTGCTTTAATTAGTGTGATTTTTATGTTTGATATATCGTCCTACGTACCTCTAGATTCTATGATGTCAATATCTCCAGATTTCGGCCAACCACCGTAATGGAAGTCTCGAGGCATCAACCATATAGCTGAAAGTAAGTATAAGTTAAACAGTTAGAAACAGCTACAAACCCATCTCAAGAGTACACCAATATCATCTAATCAAGCAGTACACCAATATCATCTAATCAAGCAGTACACCAATATCATCTAATCAAACAGTACACCAATATCATCTAATCAAACAGTACACCAATATCACCCAATCAAACATTACACCAATATAATCTAATCAAACAGTACACCAATACCACCCAAACAAACAGTACACCAATATGACCCAATCAAACAGTACACCAATATCACCCAATCAAACAGTACACCAATATCATCTAATCAAGCAGTACACCAATATCATCTAATCAAGCAGTACACCAATATCATCTAATCAAACAGTACACCAATATCATCTAATCAAGCAGTACACCAATATCATCTAATCAAGCAGTACACCAATATCATCTAATCAAACAGTACACCAATATCACCCAATCAAACAGTACACCAATATCACCCAATCAAATAGTACACCAATATCATCTAATCAAACAGTACACCAATATCACCCAATCAAACAGTACACCAATATCATATAATCAAACAGTACACCAATATCATATAATCAAACAGTTCACCAATATCATCTAATCAAACAGTACACCAATATCATCTAATCAAACAGTACACCAATATCACCCAATCAAGCATTACACCAATATCATCTAATCAAACAGTACACCAATACCACCCAAACAAACAGTACACCAATATGACCCAATCAAACAGTACACCAATATCACTCAATCAAACAGTACACCAATATCACCCAATCAAACAGTACACCAATATCACCCAATCAAACAGTACACCAATATCACCCAATCAAACAGTACACCAATATCACCCAATCAAACAGTACACCAATACCACCCAAACAAAGAGTACACCAATATCACCCAATCAAACAGTACACCAATATCACCCAATCAAACAGTACACCAATATCATATAATCAAACAGTACACCAATATCACCCAAACAAACAGTACACCAATATCACCCAATCAAACAGTACACCGATACCACCCAAACAAACAGTACACCAATAACACCCAATCAAACAGTACACCAATATCATCTAATCAAACAGTACACCAATATCATATAATCAAACAGTACACCAATATCACCCAATCAAACAGTACACCAATATCACCCAATCAAACAGTACACCAATATCACCTAATCAAACAGTACACCAATATCACCCAATCAAACAGTACACCAATATCACCCAATCAAACAGTACACCAATATCACCCAATCAAACAGTACACCAATATCACCCAATCAAACGGTACACCAATACCATCTAATCAAACAGTACACCAATATCATATAATCAAACAGTACACCAATATCACCCAATCAAACAGTACACCAATATCACCCAATCAAACGGTACACCAATATCATCTAATCAAACAGTACACCAATATCATATAATCAAATAGTACACCAATATCACCCAATCAAACAGTACACCAATATCACCCAATCAAACAGTACACCAATATCAACCAATCAAACAGTACACCAATATCATATAATCAAACAGTACACCAATATCATATAATCAAACAGTACACCAATATAACCCAATCAAATAGTACACCCAATATCATCTAATCAAACAGTACAACAATATCACCCAATCAAACAGTACACCAATATCATCTAATCAAACAGTACACCAATATCACCCAATCAAACAGTACACCAATATCACCCAATCAAACAGTACACCAACATCACCCAATCAAACAGTACACCAATATCACCCAATCAAACAGTACACCAATATCACCCAATCAATCAGTACACCAATATGACCCAATCAAACAGTACACCAATATCACCCAATCAAACAGTACACAAATATCACCCAATCAAACAGTACACCAATATCACCCAATCACTCAGTACACCAATATCACCCAATCAAACAGTACACCAATATCACCCAATCAAACAGTACACCAATATCATATAATCAAACAGTACACCAATATCATATAATCAAACAGTACACCAATATCACCCAATCAAACAGTACACCAATATCACCCAATCAAACAGTACACCAATATCATCTAATCAAACAGTACACCAATATCACCCAATCAAACAGTACACCAATATCACCCAATCAAACAGTACACCAATATCACCCAATCAAACAGTACACCAATATCACCCAATCAAACAGTACACCAATATCACCCAATCAAACGGTACACCAATATCATCTAATCAAACAGTACACCAATATCATATAATCAAACAGTACACCAATATCACCCAATCAAACAGTACACCAATATCACCCAATCAAACGGTACACCAATATCATCTAATCAAACAGTACACCAATATCATATAATCAAATAGTACACCAATATCACCCAATCAAACAGTACACCAATATCACCCAATCAAACAGTACACCAATATCAACCAATCAAACAGTACACCAATATCATATAATCAAACAGTACACCAATATCATATAATCAAACAGTACACCAATATAACCCAATCAAATAGTACACCAATATCATTTAATCAAACAGTACAACAATATCACCCAATCAAACAGTACACCAATATCATCTAATCAAACAGTACACCAATATCACCCAATCAAACAGTACACCAATATCACCCAATCAAACAGTACACCAACATCACCCAATCAAACAGTACACCAATATCACCCAATCAAACAGTACACCAATATCACCCAATCAATCAGTACACCAATATGACCCAATCAAACAGTACACCAATATCACCCAATCAAACAGTACACAAATATCACCCAATCAAACAGTACACCAATATCACCCAATCACTCAGTACACCAATATCACCCAATCAAACAGTACACCAATATCACCCAATCAAACAGTACATTATTTTCTTTGTGGGGTAGATAATAATAACGCTGACAGCGCACTGTCTAATTTGTAAAATTACTGTTATGCGCTTCACATTGCATAATATACAAATACATTCTATTTCACTCTGGTAGGGAGTGAGAAGTGTCTGTAAATTCTCCGGAGCTGTTCCAGTGTTTGCCTTGTATGTGTACATCAAAATCTTGTACTGTGACCTGCAACGCACAGGTAGTCAATGTAATGAACAAAGCACTGGTGTGATGTGCTCCCTCTTTCGACTGTGGTAAATCAGGCGTGCTGCAGTGTGTTGGAGCCTCTGAAGGCGGCTAGTCAGTGCTTCAGATGCACCAAAGTGTAAAGCATTACCATAGTCTAATCGAGAATTAACATAATGTAATGGTGAACTGTCCATTACACATTATGTTTCTGATTTAATAATAACAGGAATTTTGATAGTGTTTACCTGTTTAGAGAGATATCATAGTGTACACCAAGGTTCCTCACAGCTTGGACTGCTACGATATGTATGGCACCAACCTTTAGCTGGATACCTTAAATTAGTTTGCTGACACTTATGAGATAAGAATTGGAATTCTTTTCCCTCCGAAATACGGTATATCTGTTTCCGTTTATAGTTCTTTCTGTTCTGATTTAACAAACACAAATAATTACGTCATCAGTTATGTTCTTGAACTTCGCAGGTTGATTAAGGAAAATAAAGCAATAACTGTTTTTAAATAAATAACCTGGCCATATCCAATCTCCTTTGGGTATTTTGGCGCGAACATTCACGCGCCCGTAGGTGAAGGCGAAGTTGGTGGTGATCTTGCCGGACAGGACAGGTGGTAGAATTTCGCCATGACCACTCGCCGTCTTGTGACATCCGTCATAGCCGGGGTAGGTACAGGTGTGCCATATACCTGCGGGCATTACGTCATTGCAGGTGAAGCAAATGTAACACAATTCAAAAACAGTACTGCTCATCCTGGAACCAATCGTGTTGAAATGTATAATTGAAATATCATAGAATGGTTTCCGAATGAACTATCAAAAAGAAATAAGACAACTCTCGCAGAAAGAATTAAAGGAATGTTAAGACTTCAACTGTTTTCATTTAAGTTGGATAATCCTTATCTTAAAATTAATGACGTCATGATGTCATAAAATCAACTTGTTTACTGGCATGTTATAAAAGGAATCGCAACATTTCGGAATATACTGGAGGATGAAACTTACTTCTTAAATCCATGACGCCATTGTAGAGCGTAGATTCGTCAAACTGTGCATGATCTACGGTAAATGTCTGTAAAGCAAACAATATGAAGTAATACATTTACATTGGAGCCTCACAAGTGTCGGAAGCTCCCCAACACGAGTCACTGTGTGTACAGAAGTGTGTCACTATCCTGCATTTTAACTACATATGTATTTAATGCGAAAATAAAAGTTTCATTAATAATGAATATACAAATAATTGTATGATTTTTAGAATCCAGAGTAGAATTGCTGTGTATGCCCATATTTGGTGACTTTTTTTTACCATGCACCACTTCTGTTTTCAATCCAATATGGCTGACATCAAAACATTCACTTCAAACACATACTCAACAATAGATCTACATGTATGTAAAAGTCCGCGATTTTACTTAAATGTATACAAAATATTTAATAGCATGTTACATCATTAACAGCATGGTGTGTATTTCAGTAATTAAGAGAAAGAAATATATTAAAACGGCATTCGAGACGATAGAGCCCATGCGGAGCTACATGGTCAGGCTACGTGTGTGGGATATACTGTGCAGGCTTACAATATATGTGGCATTTGTGGTCACGGTGACTGGTCATAGCGGTAACGTGTCACCAATTTCCAAATACCATTTTCTTTGACGAAAACGGCCAATAACCTTAAACACCATTGATAGTTTCTTGTTGTTATGTGCACGGGGTTGCTATTTTACTGTTGTAAGAGAGGTAACTGCTAAATTAAGGAAATCGAAAGTAGAATCAATTTGGTTGGCCGATTCTTGCACGACTTTGGAATGGGGTTGACGAAGTGACAGATAACTGCGACAGTATTCAGATGATATCAATATTTGTGGCTACATGTGGTTGGCAGTTGTTGCGTTTAAGATACTTACTATATATGTAACAAATAAACAGTTATATGACACGTATTTGTTTTGTCAAAAACGAGAATATACGTACAGGCGAGGCCTCCACCTCTCGATAATGACGGCACTTTACAACGATGTAAATGTACGCGAATTGTTTACTGCACAACACTCCTTTAACAATCAAACAGGTGATTCTGAGAAAGGAATTATTTTCAAACTTTTATGTATTACGACATAATACGGGTTTTTTAATCATTCGCGATTCGCGGCCCTAGTTGAATTACCGAAATGGCCGACACTTGATATGAAAACGATATTTTAACGAGAGAATTGACCCAACATAGTATTCTTTGGTGTTTATAGAGGTCATATATAAAATATGTTTGATTTTTATTTTAAAAGTGATTATCAAAAAACCCGATTCCCGACCTAATTTTCGATTGTGACGAACTACAGAAACGGAAAACTGAAATCCGGATTATATAAAATCGAATACAAAAATACTTATAAATATAATATTCACTTGATTTGATATTAAGATTTCTTGTTATTTATATTTGTATAATTGTAGAAATATTGTGTTTGATTCTCTACATAATATTCCTGTGGAAATTTGTGGTATTTCTTAAACCAATTTATTTTAACAATTTGTAAATTTTGAATTTTATCAAGACTTGAAATTCCCATATTTCAAACATGGAGTAATCAATAAATTTATAGATTGAAAATTGAAGTCAAGCCAATGAATTGATATATTCCTTAATTAAGTTTTCAATGCATCTGTACTGCAAAAATGTTTAGATGAATTTTTGTGTCACAAAATTACCATTATAATTCTAAAATTGAATTATTATATAAATATATGTCTGTCAACATCTACAAATGAGTGTAATCTATCGTAATAACAGTCATGCCAGTTGATAGCGATGCGTGTACCTATTGTCTACATCTAAAAATCACTAAATTGAATACAACCATCTTGCTTTCATCAATTTTACAAACAAAAGGAAAATATACCACATAATGAAATTGGCGATACTTGGTTCACAAAAGTTTATAATTTTACATTCGTAATGTCATTATGATATTACAATAATAATAATATGATAATCTAAACATTGATGAGGTAGCAAGAATTATGTACCCGAAATGGGTATTTATGCACATCAAAGTTCAACCAGATTATAAACTACAATTCGACATGTTCAAACATTTTTATGCTATGAGGCGGTTTGGTCAACACCATTCTCCTTGCAGAAGCAATTAGATCCTTGTATGGTATCGATTGATCTTGTTGTGAAGGTTCCCCAACCCAGTTGATTAAAAACGCAGTTCCTGACATCGTTTTTCTCTGAGTCAGTATACGCGTGATTTTATACTCCTTTCCTCATGACAAGATAGTTCAGAAGATGTCAATGTCACCATATAATCTTGGAGAGAAGGGTCCGACTCGCTATCCCCTATATTGTTATTTAGGGATTTGCCAGAGGCATCCTCACTGATATCCACAGGTTCAGTTTGTGTCCCCGTACCCACTTCCACTGTTCTAATAACACGGAGGTAATGGTTTGGTTGAGGAGCACGAGCATAAGCACGTTTTAATCTGTCGAGACGGACAGGTCGAGGAAGACATTGTTGAGTTCTTGGATCATTGAGAGTAACCACGTAATATCATATCCTTAATTGCATACACTCCTTTATAAAGATCCTCACCTTCTGATCTTTGCCTGATATTGATAAACATAGTAACCTTTTTGTAGAAAAAGTGGCTTGGTCTTCTCATTGGCCTTTAATGTCATAGCAGTTTGGGACTTCTTAACATGTTCACAAAGATGATCTCTGATGACGGACAGTCTGGTCTTTATACTGGCCATATACTATTCAAGATAAGGTGATCCATTGCTGTGCGTTAAACGTACTGAACACATGGGGAAATTGTGGTCGAAAAGCATACACAATTTTAAAGGGAGAATATCTGATGTAGAATTAACAGCATTGTTAATAGCAAAAACTACAGCTGGTAAAAGATCCTCCCGATTGTCCTTGGCATTGGTCGTATTGGAGTGAGCTTAGTTGCTAGGACAGCATGCGTTCTTTTCCATGTACCCAAACAATGAGGAATTTAGCTTGGTGTAAAGTTCTGTTGAAGATCGAGCATACTACATGTTGCTGCTGTACCTTTGGATTTGAATTATGTTCCCCGGTCTGAAATGAGCGTATCACAAACACCATATGTAGTGACAAGTTGGAAAATTGCCAAACCGATGGTCAGTGCATCTGACTCTGATATAGCAACTATGACGAGAAGCTTGGGAAACATATCTACCGCAGTAAAGATGCAAGATGTCCTTGATTTTGTCATAGGAAGAGTTCCATAAATGTCCATTTCTCATATTTGGAACGGTCGACTTGGCATCGTATAAGCCGTAATAACGTGAAGACATGATCCAAGTTTCCATTGCTGACATTGACGACAAGAAGGAACACAATTTATAACTGACATTTGAGGAAAGTAGTATGTTTCTCTGATCCTGTCAAGCATGTCATGAATTCCACTATGAGCTACAAGGACAGAGTAATGAGAAGCATGGAGTACTATAGTTATCAAGGTTTCTTGTACACAAATTTGATATTGATGCATGTCATTGGTACTTGAGACTTAGCGAGAATGAAACAGAATCAATAACTGAAAAATCTGAGGATTCCAGTAAAACGCGTCTCGCTGTCTTCTGAGAACCAGGGAGAGTTTTGGATTCTATATAGTCAATCAATGTCTTAAGATATGAATCCGTTCTTTGTATAGTTGATACACATGTAGATCTGTATTGAGATCGGGTAAAAGATGCTGACTATGATCAGAACATTTGTGTCCGTATACACTAAGAAGCAGAGGTATAGGCAAATCATCACAGTCGATATCAGTGGATATATCGAAGGGATCCCGAGAGGTACGCTTAGCTGATCACTTGAAGAGTTAGTTTTGTCAGATCTTGGGTCACAAGTATTGGGATCACTATCCTGTCCAATCACCAAAGTATCCTTAATTTGAAAAGGATTGTAAACATCACACTGAAAAAAATTGACTTCAACATAGGGATCATTATTGTCTTTTGCATCAGTTACATGCTCATTTAAAACCTTACTTGCCGCAACTATTTGTTTCCTGCGGAAGACGCGTTTTTGTTTTGTTTTTGTCCCAGAACACAGTCTTCGCCATCCGCACCATACTCTTCATCATAATCATTAATGCCAGAAAACATTTAGGGCTAAAACTCCTCATCCACATAAGGAAAGTTGACATCATTTCCATCTGGACTGTGATCCATTTCTCCGAAGTAAGGAAAAGGGTGATAGCGAGAAAGGGTATTAGAAACAACCATTCTGCTAAATGTTTGTATATAATTTCAGAGTTAAACTCCTGAAGGATGATGAGCCATCATTCATAGATAGCTACCACTAATGGTTATAATGCCTGATGGTCACATTCTACTACAAAATTACGGTCTCTAAGGTACGAGCTACAATCAATTACAGCATAGACCATGCCTAGTAGTTCTAGACTTGTTAGCCTGAAGCAACGCTGATGTTTGTTTGGTCATTTAGATCCAAAACTGACAAGACTGGGCTCATCTCCATGAATATAGTACAACATATAGCCAACTACTTTGCTAGAAGTGTCCATAGAAAGTCGGAATTGAATGTTAAAATTTTGAAGGTAATTCAAGGGGAAAGTACGGTCACAGAACTGTGGAATATACCTTTTGAACCAATTAAACAGTCCCATGGCTCTATCGAGTTCCTTTTGTGTCAGCGGTACATCAGAAGTACACATGTTATGCATCCAAACATACATTGGATTGATTAAGTTTGATTCCCGCACAAGAAAGTCTTGAAAACACTTCCTCAAGATCCTCATTGTGTCGTGAGCAAATGAGAACATGATCTACATAGTACAGTACTGATTTGAATGTGAAACCTTTTATGGTGCCCATCAATAACTTGAAACAAGCAGAAGGTCCATAGGTAACCTCGTGAATTTGTATGTCCCGTTATACATGTGTTAAATGCTGTGATAGAATCCGGATCAATGGCCATTTGAAAGAATCCTGAGCTAATATCGTTGGAACTGATGTAATTTGGAGTATAATTAGAGAAGGATTCCGTTAATTCCTGTATATTGGGTACTGAGTAATGACTGTAATTAGAAGTTCAGATACCGAAAATCTACATAGAAGCTGTATGACGATAGCAACTGGTCTCGATATAGAAACATCCTCTTTCTCACTTACATGATCAATGATTCCTTGTCTTGTGACTATTTAAAACATTCAATTCATTATCAGTATTCAAAACATGATATGAAATCTGAAAAGCACTTACCTAGACTTATGTACAGTATTGATAGACCACAAATAAACCTTTCTTACTAGCTTGTGTATCACCAGTACATATACCTTGCCATCCTAATCTTGTACCTTGAATCCAACAACATTACGTTTATATCATCACGCTCTTTCTCCAAGTGTCTTTGGATGCCGCTTCTATAGGCCAACAATGTTGATTTCATTGTAAAGCTGCCCTTCCGGTCACTCATTTCCATTTCTGCAGAAGAATATACCTCGAAGTTGTCCTGCATGCTCTGTAAGCGTTTGGTTGTAAGGTATTGTCGAAAAAGCTTCACAGCTGTATTGGTAGCTCATTTCGTGTTAGGAGCGTCGGCATTTTCAAGAATATCGTCTTCAGGCAGATTGGGGAAACGTTTGTTAGTATGCCATCTTTTATTTTTTACACTCTATTCAGGTCGCTCAAAAACTCGTATCAATAACGTACGTACAAAACGCTAAGCGCTCGCGTGATCTAGATGCTTTCTAAAAATAACCGTGCAATATAGATTTTTTATAACCTTTTACGGAGACAGTGGTCAATATAGCTTTTTACAGGTGGTCGCGTGACCTCTTTTCAGCCAAGCGGAAGTGGCAAAAAATCTAGAAAAATAATTAAACCTGAAATAACGTGTGACTTTTATAACTTGATATAACAAGTGATTGATATAACTTGATATCACATGTGATTCATATAACTTGATATAACGTGTCATTAATATAACTTGATATAATGTGTCATTAATATAACTTGATATCACGTGTGATTAATATAACTTGATATAAAGTGTGATTAATATAACTTGATATAAAGTGTGATTAATATAACTTGATATTACGTGTGACTAATATAATTTGATATAACGTGCGACTAATATAACTTGATATAGCGTGTGACTAATATAACTTGATATAACGTGTGATTAATATAACTTGATATAACGTGTGGCTAATATAACTTGTTATAACGTGTCATTAATATACCTTGATATTACGTGTGACTAATATAACTTGTTATAACGTGTCATTAATATAATTCAGATTTACAGCATAACCTGTCAATCAAGTTATCTGAAGACATTCAATACTTTTAGTAAATTCGAGTTATCTCCCTTTCAGTATAACTGAAGGAATAAATGTAGTTTTGAGTTATCTTCCCTTCACATCGAGTTACTTCCGTTTGAATACAGGGACGGGATTTTGGCGACAATTTCTAAGTGGTAAAATCTGTGACATCCACATATGATCCGGCTGAAATAATTGATGTAAACCATGTAGAAATATTCTATAATTCTTTGTGTGTGTGTAATGACGTTCATTTTTGAGTATTTATGTAATAATTTGCATTTGCACCATGTTTGTAAATTTCAATCGTTCGGCCATGCCACAGGATGTGGTTGAAAGGGCATACATCCGTTTCGATCAGGTTATATATCGAATATTTAATACGATTGTATTACTTTTAATGCCATGGATCTTATATGTGGATGTCGTAAGCTTTTGTCCGTCGGGTATTGGTAATCACATCACGTTGACGGGTCATTAGCATTTGAATCTTCATTATCTTGTTTACTTTTGTAAGACCCGGGGCCGACTATTGTTATATAATATGTGCTGATTATTTAATCGCGCGCAGGTGTGACAGTGTCGAGAGCCCGGGTTAAAGTAAATACTGTTTGATATTTCATTATAAATTAGTTTCAACGTCTCTGTGGTGCACAACGTCGTCATCAATATATAGTAACATAATGAGACTACACATGTCATTCTCATATACGTGCATTTTATATAGGCGGTTTTTTTTATAGCCAATTTGTGTTAGTAAAATGTATAGGTTATTATTATAAGGGATACTTTCAGTCCTGTTCTATGTCGGTGTTAAAAATGTTTATTAAAATGTTGTTTTTAAGCATTACAATAATATTTTCCTAAAGCTGTACTATATCTGTATATAGCTATAGGTAACTCGAGATCATATATCTTTATATGGTAGTATATTGGATGTACATATGACAGTGTGTGAATGTATTGCATTGTTTTACATTTTGAGATCATGCCTAAAGCGAAGAGCAAAGGGGGTACTGCTGCCCAAGCTAAGAGACAGAAGTTGAGTACCAGGTCAAGCAGAGGCACAGACCAGATGCCAGCTTCTAATGACGACACAATCATGCCAACAATTCAGCCGGGGCCTAACATTATTCCAACTTTGGATGCCAGTGCTGGAAACAGGGAGAGAACACCTGTTGGGACAGGTACGCAGTTTAGCATGCATCCCCAACCCATGATAGGTACACAGTTTAACATTCAACCCCAACCTATAACAGGGGTCTGTGATAATTTGGGCCTGCATGTCTCTGACGCAAATATACAGAAAATTTTAAATGGGGAATATATTGACCTAAGTATTCTTCTTCCCAAAAATGTGAACCAGCCCGAGGCTTCTCATAAAGTTGCGATTGTTGAGGGCGAGTTGGTTATTCAGCCCAAAACAGTAAAAATCAAGATAAATGACATAAACTCTTGGACAGACGCTTTTATCATATACATGAGCATATACATTGATGCATACCCTGAACAGATGCAGGGTATGCTGAAGTATATGCAGTCGGTTCGATTAGGTGCTTCTCGATCGTCCAACATGGGTTGGAAGCAGTACGACGAGCAGTACCGCCTGCGTAAATCTAGGTTACCATTAGCTTCGTGGGGATTGATTGATCCTGAACTTTGGCTTATATACATGCAGTCGTCCTCTCCAGCAGTGTCGTTGATGAATAATGCCACAACTTCTAGTCAAAGTACACTCAAGTGTTATGATTACAATTACAAGGGTCAGTGTTCTCGCCCCCAGTGTCAGTATAAGCATAAATGCCTGCGCTGTAATGGGAATCATTCCTCTTCAAAATGCTTTCAGCAAAATAATAACCAGTATCGTTTTCGTGCCCAACAGTCAAGTCATCAACCAAACACGGCCCCCACCGGTGGTAAGCGTCCAGGAAACACAGCAAAACCTGTGGGCTCTGGGAAAGTCCCCAATTAACATTCACAATCTTTCAGTACTTCTTAAAGACCACCCAAGGAAAGAAGCTGCACACATATTATTATCAGGTTTTCAAAAGGGCTTTAGGCTTCAATATACTGGCCCTAGAGTTACCTCCGAGGCAAGAAATTTGTCATCAGCATGTTCTTATAGTCATGAATTGGGTAATAAAATAGCAAAAGAAATAGAATTAGGAAGAATTGCTGGTCCTTATCCTTGCAAACCTATATCAACCTTGCACATTTCACCCATAGGATTAGTACCAAAGAAAACGGGTGGCATGCGACTCATAACACATTTATCACATCCAGCTGGGGAAAGTATCAATGATTACATTGACCCTGCTAAAAGTACTGTTAGTTACACTTCATTTGATCAGGTGGTTGATAAAATATCAGCACTAGGTATAGGTTGCTTAATAGCGAAGAAAGATATACAATCAGCTTTCCGTCTGCTGCCTGTTAACCCAGCAGATTTTGATAGGTTAGGTTTTCAGTTTCAAAACCAATATTTTATAGATAAATGTCTCCCCATGGGGTGTTCAATATCTTGTTCTTTATTTGAAAAGTTTGCTTCTTTTTTGGAGTGGGCGATCAAACATAGGTCTGGTCTTGATTCAGTTGATCATTATCTAGACGACTTCATATTTGGGGGCAAGGCGAACACAGAGGATTGTGAGATCTTAATGAAAACCTTTGATTCTATATGTGCTGAGCTAGGAGTGCCTGTAGCAGAGGAGAAAACTGAGGGGCCCATAACTGTGCTAGTATTCTTAGGTTTAGAAATAGATACAATTGAGAGGAAAATTAGAATCCCCATGGAAAAAATTTTGGCTTTAAACACAAATTTAAACACACTCGTAAAGAAAACAAAAATAACATTGAAAGATTTACAGTCAATAGTGGGCTTATTGGTTTTTTGTGGAAGGGCTATACCTTCATCTAGAGCTTTTAACAGGCGTTTTTATAATGCAATGTCTGGTGCTAAGCTCCCTCATCATTTTATTCGGGTTACAAAAGGGATGAAGGATGATGCGAGGGTTTGGTTGACTTTCATGGAGGATTTTAATGGAGTCAACACCTTCCCAGATCCTGATTGGCTATCTGATCAATCGTTGGAGTTATTTACGGACAGTGCAGGAAGCTCTGACTTGGGTTGTGGGGCATTTTACCATAAGAGCTGGTCTTTTTTCAAATGGCCCTGCTCCTGGCAGAAAACCGAGATACTGCGCGATATAACTTTCCTAGAGCTAGTTCCAATTCTGCTAGCTATCCATACATGGGGCAATGACCTTCGAGATAAGAAAGTCATTTTCCGAGTTGACAACAGTGCTTTGGCTACTATCCTGAATAAGAAGACTTCAAAATCAGACAGAGTTATGTGTCTTTTAAGAGAACTTATTCTGGTGTCAATGCAATACAATATTCAGTTTAAAGCACAACACATAGCTGGGGTAGACAATTTTATAGCGGACGCCATATCTCGATTTCAGTGGGGGAAATTTCGAGTCTTGGAGCCAGAAGCAAAAGCCCAACCAGAGCCTGTTCCTCCCAGATTTCTACATTTGATATCAGCTGTGAAGTAGATAAGCTCATTCGCTCATCAGTATCGGAAAACACAGCAAAAGCTTATAACATTGCTTTAAAGCGACTTAATGAGTTCCGGGTTACATACAAGTTACCAGATATTTCCCCTTTTCCGCTATCCCATGTAGTTCAATTCATTGCATTATTGTCGGCTAAAGGAGCAGCATATTCTACTGCAAAGAGCTACATATCTGGTTTAAGTTTTTACAGCAAGATTCATGACCTATTAGATGTAACTGACAAGTTTGTTGTTCGTAAAATGCTGGAAGGTATGAGGCGTCTTAAGCCAGTCAGAGATTCACGTCTTCCTATAACTGTTGAGCTACTTCAGAAGTTGATAGGGGGTTGTAGGCAAAGTTTGTCGATATGACTACGAAGCTATTCTTTTTAAAGCAGCATTCTCACTAGCTTTTCATGCCTTTTTGAGGGTTGGGGAATTCACAACCGATGCCCAGTCTTCTAATCGAGGTGTGACATACGAGAATACAATAATCATAAACAAAACTACTGTTGATATTTTTCTCCCTCTTTCCAAGACTGATCAGTATGGTAAGGGTGTTCATATTCAAGTGAGTGCGAATGAAGGAAACGTATGTGCTGTGAGATTGCTTGAACAATATTTTGCAGTTCGTCCCAAGTGTGGGGGGCCACTTTTTTGTCATTTTGGGGGTTCACCACTCACTCGATACCAGTTTACATCAGTCTTGAAGAAGTCAATAAGCATTCTAGGGATCGATAGTACTGGATACAAATCTCATTCCTTTCGTATTGGGGCGGCAACTATGGCCTCTGTCAACGGGGTGTCTGATGAGGACATTAAACGCATGGGTAGATGGGTTAGCGATGCTTATAAGGGCTATATAAGGACATCAGTATTGTATTAGGATAATTACACATTAAGTATGATCTCAATTATGCTTGTTCATGTTGCTAACAGCATATAAGTTTCTTATAGGTAACATCAGAATATGGATCTTGGGCTCGTCCATAGTTAAGCGTGGTTTCATCCACGCCAGAGGTAGACCTGATGGTATCCATTTGGGACTAGATGACCTAGGGGCATTTATTTGGTGGCAGGGTCGGAGTGGCTTATCCGCTACAAGATTATCAGCAACCTTCAACCACATTAGAAAATTTGAGGATGACCCCAATATCTTGGTAATTCATTGTAGTGCTAATGATTTGGGAATCGTCCCTTTGAAAGAATTGCGCAAAAAACTCAAAGATTGTGTGTCCTATTTTCACAGAACCTTCCCTAATGCATTGATAGTGTGGTCACAATTACTTCCCCGTCTTACATGGCGTCACAGCGGCAATCAGAAAGCAATGAAGGAGGGTCTGGTTAGGTTAAATAGTTGCATGGCTACATACATTCTGTCACTTGGTGGGGGTTACATTCGGTATCCTGACATATCATTGAGTTGTCCAGAATTATTTGCTCAAGATGGGGTTCATCTTTCACCAATAGGTACAGATATATTTCTCAACACACTTCAGGGGGGTCTGGAAACTTTTATGAAATCCACAACAGCTATTTTTCCTACACTCAATCCATAAGTTGATTTATTTGGCTGCAGCTTGTCTTGGTTTGTGTAGCTTCATTCCCTCTACTTTGTGGCGGTGGTCAGGCTATGCCTGTCCATTGGCGGATGTTGCTACATTTACCATAATTACAGCTTCAATGGATCAAGTTTGTAGCTATATCGATGAATGATTTAAATTGGACTGTTAAATTGATATTGATCATCATCGATTGCATTGTTGATCGGTTAAATTAATTTTAAATTACATTTCGCAATGAACCTATATTTGATTGCATTTAGCAAGCTATCTTCAATTATTTGTGCAGTTCGCACTTTCTTGAATTATTTGTGCAGTTCGCACTCGAGCTTCAGATGTCTGTTCCCAGGGTTTGTATGCTCATTATTATAATCTTCAGATGTCTGTTCCCAGGGTCTGTTGATTTTTCTCAATTTTTGAACATTTCATTGGAGGCTTGCCATATACCCTAGTTCAGGGTCGGTATCCTCAACTCTCTAGATAAAGCTGTGGCCAAATTATACCAAAAACAATGTGTTTGTCATTTGTTCGATTGAATGGTCTTTGATAACTTGATATAACGTGTGACTAATATAACTTGATATAACGTGTGATTAATATAACTTGATATTACGTGTGACTAATATAACTTGTTATAGCGTGTCATTAATATAACTTGATATAACGTGTGATTAATATAACTTGATATAACGTGTGATTAATATAACTTGATATCACGTGTGATTAATATAACTTGATATAACGTGTGATCAATATAACTTGATATCACGTGTGATTAATATAACTTGATATCACGTGTGATTAATATAACTTGATATAACGTGTCATTAATATAACTTGATATCACGTGTGATTAATATGACTTGTTATAACGTGTGACTAATATAACTTGATATCACGTGTGATTAATATAACTTGATATAACGTGTCATTAATATAACTTGATATCACGTGTGATTAATATGACTTGTTATAACGTGTGACTAATATAACTTGATATCACGTGTGATTAATATAACTTGATATAACGTGTCATTAATATAACTTGATATCACGTGTGATTAATATGACTTGATATAACGTGTGACTAATATAACTTGAGATCACGTGTGATTAATATAACTTGATATTACGTGTGATTAATATAACTTGTTATAGCGTGTGATTAATATAACTTGATATGACGTGTGATTGATATAACTTGATATGACCAATATCAGGTTTCAAATCTAAAAACTGTGTAAATTGATCTATGAGATCTAAGGTACACCTGAGGGATTGTTCAGTTCCAGAGTCTGACTAGTATCATAGACAAACTGCATGAATTTATATCGTCGTATCCCCCAAATATTTTGATTATTTCTAATCATAATGACCATTATTTTTGAACACAAAAATAACAGATTTGGTGCTATATGATCTCCACGCTGGATTGATAAAAACTTAGAAAAAATGCCACTTTGTAAAATACACACTTTACTGTCATTACAAACAATTTAAACTACCTAATAACACTTTCATAAAAGTTGAAGTATGTCAAAACATTGTAAAGAAAATTCCAAGACAAGGAGTCAAAGGTTTTCTCAAAATCAGATAGTATAAAGAACCCAGGGATATTATTTTCTTTTGCAGAATGCATGATGAACAAGAAAGATTTTGATTGGTCACAATGTCCGTCATTAGACGATCTGATTGAAATCATCTGCTCGTGGCTTCGTAGTAAACGAGACCATGGACGATTATACAGACGATACACTGAAAAGTACATCCATTTTGTATACTGTTAACTTTAACCTTACACTTAATCTGATTCATAATGCGATACTTCGGATAACAAATAAAATTGAGATAACTACAGCGATGTACCAAGAATATGTCCCAGAACAAAATGGCGGCGCGCTAGTTTTTTCTATGGCCCAATTTTTATAGCCCTGTCACACAGACTCTTACCCATCGATTTCATCCCGTGCAATGACGTCACCACACCGGAAGTGAATGTATCGTCTGTCACTAGTGTAAACAATTTCCGACACGTGTGAAGCAATGACACCGAAAGGCCGAGAGCTGTCACCTAGCACCAAGAAAAAAAATGTTTCTATGAACAAGATGCAAAAAGTGTCGGAGAAATAAGTATAATACTCGCAGTAAACAGGTCTTCAATAGGAAAAGTGTGGGGGAAAAAATCGGAGATATGATTAGAATGAAAAACCGGCGAAGGTAAGGACGGAAGAAATGTTTGACTTATTGTGACCAACGTAAACTGCAAAGGTTATTGAGGAACAATAGACGGAGTCATTTAGTTGATGATACAAAACAAAATTAACAGATATGTCCCCTAAAAGTATCTCGGAGGACAATTCAAAGAAATTTACACGAGTTGTGGTTTAAATGGTGCACAGTGAGGAAACGCGTTAGCATCAGCAAGGTGAGCAGGAAAAAAGCGGCTGGCGTGATTTTTTAGCTCGTTTCATCAAAACTGGTGACAGCTACTGGAAAAAAAGTGATGAAATGGTCGTTATTTTCAACCTTTGGGAAAGGTCAAAGTATGGAAAAAACCGCCGAAAGATGAAGACGAGAATGTCTCGGCTTCGTGATTGTTGGCCCACAGAGGACCATGAAAGGAGTAAAGTAGTGGCAAAGCTTACTAGCTTCAGGGAAACGATACTCCTAGGCACAAGACCGGTAACAGTTTACCTGTGTTAGGGAAGACCGGTAATAGTTCACCTGTGTTAGGGAAGACCGGTAACAGTTTACCTGTGTTAATAAAGACCGGTAACAGTTTACCTGTGTTAGGGGAGACTGGTAACAGTTTACCTGTGTTTGGGAAGACTTGTAACAGTTTACCTGTGTTAGGGTTAGGGAAGACCGGTAATAGTTTACCTGTGTTAGGGTTAGAGAAGATCGGTAACAGTTTACCTGTGTTAGGGTTAGGGAGGACCGGTAACAGTTTACCTGTGTTAGGGTTAGGGAAGACCGGTAATAGTTTACCTGTGTTAGGGTTAGAGAAGATCGGTAACAGTTTACCTGTGTTAGGGTTAGGGAGGACCGGTAACAGTTTACCTGTGTTAGGGAAGACCGGTAAAAGTTTACATGTGTTAAGAAAGACCGGTAACAGTTTACCTGTGTTAGGGAAGACCGGTAACACTTTATCTGTGTTAGGGAAGACCGGTAACAGTCTACCTGTGTTAGGGTTAGGGAAGACCGGTAACAGTTTACCTGTGTTAGGGTTAGGGAAGACCGGTAACAGTTTACCTGTGTTAGGGTTAAGGAAGATCGGTAACAGTTTACCTGTGTTAGGGTTAGGGAAGACCGGTAACAGTTTACCTGTGTAAGGGTTAGGGAAGACCGGTAACAGTTTACTTGTGTTAGGGAAGACCGGTAACAGTTTACCTGTGTTAGGTTTAGGGAAGACCGGTAACAGTTTACCTGTGTTAGGGAAGACCGGCAACAGTTTACCTCTGTTAGGGAAGACCGGTAACAGTTTACCTGTGTTATGGTTAGGGAAGACCGGTGACAGTTTACATGTGTTAGGGAAGACCGGTAACAGTTTACCTGTGTAAGGGAAGACCGGTAACTATTTACCTGTGTTAGGGTTAGGGAAGACCGGTAACAGTTAACCTGTGTTAGGGTTAGGGAAGACCGGCAACAGTTTACCTGTGTTAGGGAGGACCGGTAACAGTTTACCTGTGTTAAGAAAGACCGGTAACAGTTTACCTGTGTTAGGGTAGACCGGTAACAGTTCACCTGGGTTAGGGAAGACCGGTAACAGTTTACCTGTGTTAAGAAAGACCGGTAACAGTTTACCTGTGTTAGGGAAGACCGATAACAGTTTACCTGTGTTAGGGAAGACCGGTAACAGTTTACCTGTGTTAGGGTTAGGGAAGACCGGTAACAGTTTACCTGTGTTAGGGTTAGGGAAGACCGGTAACAGTTTACCTGTGTTAGGGAGGACCGGTAACAGTTTACCTGTGTTAAGAAAGACCGGTAACAGTTTACCTGTGTTAGGGTTAGGGAAGACCGGTAACAGTTTACCTGTGTTAGGGTTAGGGAAGACCGGTAACAGTTTACTTGTGTTAGGGTTAGGGAAGACCGGTAACAGTTTACCTGTGTTAGGGTTAGGGAAGACCGGTAACAGTTTACTTGTGTTAGGGAAGACCGGTAACAGTTTACCTGTGTTAGGGTTAGGGAAGACCGGTAACAGTTTACCTGTGTTAGGGAAGACCGGTAACAGTTTACCTGTGTTTGGGTTAGGGAAGACCGTTAACAGTTTACCTGTGTTAGGGAAGACCGGTAACAGTTTACCTGTGTTTGGGTTAAGGAAGACCGTTAACAGTTTACCTGTGTTAGGGAAGACCGGCAACAGTTTACCTCTGTTAGGGAAGACCGGTAACAGTTTACCTGTGTTATGGTTAGGGAAGACCGGTGACAGTTTACATGTGTTAGGGAAGACCGGTAACAGTTTACCTGTGTAAGGGAAGACCGGTAACTATTTACCTGTGTTAGGGTTAGGGAAGACCGGTAACAGTTAACCTGTGTTAGGGTTAGGGAAGACCGGCAACAGTTTACCTGTGTTAGGGAAGACCGGTAACAGTTTACCTGTATTAAGAAAGACCGGTAACAGTTTACCTGTGTTAGGGTAGACCGGTAACAGTTCACCTGGGTTAGGGAAGACCGGTAACAGTTTACCTGTGTTAAGAAAGACCGGTAACAGTTTACCTGTGTTAGGGAAGACCGATAACAGTTTACCTGTGTTAGGGAAGACCGGAAACAGTTTACCTGTGTTAGGGTTAGGGAAGACCGGTAACAGTTTACCTGTGTTAGGGTTAGGGAAGACCGGTAACAGTTTACCTGTGTTAGGGAGGACCGGTAACAGTTTACCTGTGTTAAGAAAGACCGGTAACAGTTTACCTGTGTTAGGGTTAGGGAAGACCGGTAACAGTTTACTTGTGTTAGGGTTAGGGAAGACCGGTAACAGTTTACTTGTGTTAGGGTTAGGGAAGACCGGTAACAGTTTACCTGTGTTAGGGTTAGGGAAGACCGGTAACAGTTTACTTGTGTTAGGGAAGACCGGTAACAGTTTACCTGTGTTAGGGTTAGGGAAGACCGGTAACAGTTTACCTGTGTTAGGGAAGACCGGTAACAGTTTACCTGTGTTTGGGTTAGGGAAGACCGTTAACAGTTTACCTGTGTTAGGGAAGACCGGTAACAGTTTACCTGTGTTTGGGTTAAGGAAGACCGTTAACAGTTTACCTGTGTTTTGGAAGACCGGTAACAGTTTTCCTGTGTTAGGGAAGACCGGTAACAGTTTACCTGTGTTAGGGAAGACCGGTAACAGTTTACCTGTGTTTGGGTTAAGGAAGACCGGTAACAGTTTATCTGTGTTAGGGAAGACCGGTAACAGTTTACCTGTGTGAGGGAAGATCGGTAACAGTTTACCTGTGTTAGGGAAGACCGGTAACTGTTTTCCTGTGTTAGGGAAGACCGGTAAGTTTACCTGTGTTAGGGTTAGGGAAGACCGGTAACAGTTTGCCTGTGATAGGGAAGACCGATAACAGTTTACCTGTGTGAGGGAAGACCGGTAACAGTTTACCTGTGTTAGGGAAGACCGGTAACTGTTTTCCTGTGTTAGGGAAGACCGGTAACTATTTACCTGTGTTAGGGTTAGGGAAGACCGGTAACAGTTTGCCTGTGATAGGGAAGACCGATAACAGTTTACCTGTGTGAGGGCAGACCGGTAACAGTTTACCTGTGTTAGGGAAGACCGGTAACAGTTTACCTGTGTTAGGGTTAGGGAGGACCGGTAACAGTTTACCTGTGTTAGGGTTAGGGAAGACCGGTAACAGTTTACCTGTGTTTGGGTTAGGGAAGACCGGTAACAGTTTACCTGTGATAGGGAAGACCGGTAACAGTTTACCTGTGTTAGGGAAGACCGGTAACAGTTTACCTGTGTTAGAGAAGACCGGTAATAGTTTACCTGTGTTAGGGTTAGGGAAGACCGGTAATAGTTTACCTGTGTTAGGGTTAGAGAAGACCGGTAATAGTTTACCTGTGTTAGGGTTAGAGAAGACCGGTAACAGTTTACCTGTGTTAGGGTTAGAGAAGACCGGTAACAGTTTACCTGTGTTAGGGTTAGGGAAGACCGGTAATAGTTTACCTGTATTAGGGTTAGGGAAGACCGGTAATAGTTATCATGAAGAACGCTTTAAAACTGAGGCCCCAGTTTGTCAATGACGATGAAAGTCTTAAGTCCGAACATATCTTTAACACGGTGCTGTATAACCTTGATATTTATGTCACCAAATGTGTAGAACACATCTAAAATATCTAAGCATGAGTTTTGTTACCGTTTTAATATTAAGTTTTTTCTGTTACGGTTTTTTTCTTTTTCGTTCTCTCCTTTTTTATTAAAATTATATGACTCTAATTTGCTCGTATGGAGGTGCACAAGGGAGTCTTAATGCGGGTAGAAGTCGTTTTATACGCCATTTTCACACAAAAAAAGTTAATGAGAATAGACAGTATTGGTTACATCCGTTGGTTCAGGTGGCTTTGTGATACACACTTACCGGGCGGAGGTATAGGTTCCCACCAGTTTGTTACTGTGATAAACACTTACCGGGCGGAGGTATAGGTTCCCACCAGTTTGTTACTGTGACAAACACTTACCGGGCGGAGGTACAGGTTCCCACCAGTTCGTTACTGTGATAAACACTTACCGGGCGGAGGTACAAGTTCCCACCAGTTTGTGACTGTGATAAACACTTACTGGGCGGAGGTACAGGTTTCCGCCAGTGTGTGACTGTGATAAAAACTTACCGGGCGGAGGTATAGGTTCCCACCAATTTGTGACTGTGATAAAAACTTACCGGGCGGAGGTATAGGTTCCCACCAGTTTGTGACTGTGATAAACACTTACCGGGCGGAGGTACAAGTTCCCACCAGTTTGTTACTGTGAAACAAACTTGCCGGGCGGAGGTATAGGTTCCCACCAGTTTATGACTGTGATAAAAACTTACCGGGCGGAGGTACAAGTTCCCACCAGTTTGTTACTGTGATAAAAACTTACCAGGCGGAGGTACAAGTTCCCACCAATTTATGACTGTGATAAAAACTTACCGGGCGGAGGTACAAGTTCCCACCAGTTTGTGACTGTGATAAACACTTACCGGGCGGAGGTATAGGTTCCCACCAGTTTGTTACTGTGATAAACACTTACCGGGCGGAGGTACAAGTTCCCACCAGTTTGTGATTGTGATAAACACTTACCGGGCGGAGGTATAGGTTCCCACCAGTTTGTTACTGTGATAAACACTTACCGGGCGGAGGTACAAGCTCCCACCAGTTTGTGACTGTGATAAACACTTACCGGGCGGAGGTATAGGTTCCCATCAGTTTGTGACTGTGATAAACACTTACCGGGCGGAGGTATAGGTTCCCACCAGTTTGTTACTGTGATAAACACTTACCGGGCGGAGGTACAACTTCCCACCAGTTTGTTACTGTGATAAACACTTACCGGGCGGAGGTCTAGGTTCCCACCAGTTTGTTATTGTGATAAACACTTACCGGGCGGAGGTAAAAGTTCCCACCAGTTTGTTACTGTGATAAACACTTACCGGGCGGAGGTACAAGTTCCCACCAGTTTCTGACTGTGATAAACACTTACCGGGCGGAGGTTTAGGTTCCCACCAGTTTGTGACTGTGATAAACACTTACCGGGCGGAGGTACAAGTTCCCACCAGTTTGTTACTGTTATAAACACCTACCGGGCGGATGTATAGGTTTCCACCAGTGTGTGACTGTGATAAAAACTTACCGGGCGGAGGTACAAGTTCCCACCAGTTTGTTACTGTGAAGCACACTTGCCGGGCGGAGGTATAGGTTCCCACGAGTTTGTGACTATGATAAACACTTACCGGGCGGAGGTACAAGTTCCCACCAGTGTGTGACTATGATAAACACTTACCGGGCGGAGGTATAGGTTCCCACCAGTTTGTTACTGTGATAAACACTTACCGGGCGGAGGTACAAGTTCCCACCAGTTTGTTACTGTGAAACACACTTGCCGGGCGGAGGTATAGGTTCCCACCAGTTTATGACTGTGATAAAAACTTACCGGGCGGAGGTACAAGTTCCCACCAGTTTGTTACTGTGATAAAAACTTACCAGGCGGAGGTACAAGTTCCCACCAATTTATGACTGTGATAAAAACTTACCGGGCGGAGGTACAAGTTCCCACCAGTTTGTGACTGTGATAACACTTACCGGGCGGAGGTATAGGTTCCCACCAGTTTGTTACTGTGATAAACACTTACCGGGCGGAGGTACAAGTTCCCACCAGTTTGTGACTGTGATAAACACTTACCGGGCGGAGGTATAGGTTCCCACCAGTTTGTTACTGTGATAAACACTTACCGGGCGGAGGTACAAGTTCCCACCAGTTTGTTACTGTGAAACACACTTGCCGGGCGGAGGTATAGGTTCCCACCAGTTTGTGACTGTGATAAACACTTACCGGGCGGAGGTACAAGTTCCCACCAGTTTGTTACTGTGATAAAAACTTACCAGGCGGAGGTACAAGTTCCCACCAATTTATGACTGTGATAAAAACTTACCGGGCGGAGGTACAAGTTCCCACCAGTTTGTGACTGTGATAAACACTTACCGGGCGGAGGTATAGGTTCCCACCAGTTTGTTACTGTGATAAACACTTACCGGGCGGAGGTACAAGTTCCCACCAGTTTGTGACTGTGATAAACACTTACCGGGCGGAGGTATAGGTTCCCACCAGTTTGTTACTGTGATAAACACTTACCGGGCGGAGGTACAAGCTCCCACCAGTTTGTGACTGTGATAAACACTTACCGGGCGGAGGTATAGGTTCCCATCAGTTTGTGACTGTGATAAACACTTACCGGGCGGAGGTACAACTTCCCACCAGTTTGTTACTGTGATAAACACTTACCGGGCGGAGGTACAACTTCCCACCAGTTTGTTACTGTGATAAACACTTACCGGGCGGAGGTCTAGGTTCCCACCAGTTTGTTATTGTGATAAACACTTACCGGGCGGAGGTAAAAGTTCCCACCAGTTTGTTACTGTGATAAACACTTACCGGGCGGAGGTACAAGTTCCCACCAGTTTCTGACTGTGATAAACACTTACCGGGCGGAGGTTTAGGTTCCCACCATTTTGTGACTGTGATAAACACTTACCGGGCGGAGGTACAAGTTCCCACCAGTTTGTTACTGTTATAAACACCTACCGGGCGGATGTATAGGTTTCCACCAGTGTGTGACTGTGATAAAAACTTACCGGGCGGAGGTACAAGTTCCCACCAGTTTGTTACTGTGAAGCACACTTGCCGGGCGGAGGTATAGGTTCCCACGAGTTTGTGACTATAATAAACACTTACCGGGCGGAGGTACAAGTTCCCACCAGTGTGTGACTATGATAAACACTTACCGGGCGGAGGTATAGGTTCCCACCAGTTTGTTACTGTGATAAACACTTACCGGGCGGAGGTACAAGTTCCCACCAGTTTGTTACTGTGATAAACACTTACCGGGCGGAGGTACAAGTTCCCACCAGTGTGTGACTATGATAAACACTTACCGGGCGGAGGTACAAGTTCCCACCAGTTTGTTACTGTGATAAACACTTACCGGGCGGAGGTACAAGTTCCCACCAGTTTGTGACTATGATAAACACTTACCGGGCGGAGGTATAGGTTCCCACCAGTGTATGACTATGATAAACACTTACCGGGCGGAGGTACAAGTTCCCACCAGTTTGTTACTGTGATAAACACTTACCGGGCGGAGGTATAGGTTTCCACCAGTGTGTGATTATGATAAACACTTACCGGGCGGAGGTACAAGTTCCCACCAGTGTGTGACTATGATAAACACTTACCGGGCGGAGGTATAGGTTCCCACCAGTTTGTTACTGTGATAAACACTTACCGGGCGGAGGTACAAGTTCCCACCAGTGTGTGACTATGATAAACACTTACCGGGCGGAGGTATAGGTTCCCACCAGTTTGTTACTGTGATAAACACTTACCGGGCGGAGGTACAGGTTCCCACCAGTTTGTTACTGTGACAAACACTTACCGGGCGGAGGTACAGGTTCCCACCAGTTTGTTACTGTGATAAACACTTACCGGGCGGAGGTACAAGTTCCCACCAGTTTGTTACTGTGATAAACACTTACCGGGCGGAGGTACAAGTTCCCACCAGTGTGTGACTATGATAAACACTTACCGGGCGGAGGTACAAGTTCCCACCAGTTTGTTACTGTGATAAACACTTACCGGGCGGAGGTACAAGTTCCCACCAGTTTGTGACTATGATAAACACTTACCGGGCGGAGGTATAGGTTCCCACCAGTTTGTTACTGTGATAAACACTTACCGGGCGGAGGTACAACTTCCCACCAGTTTGTTACTGTGATAAACACTTACCGGGCGGAGGTACAACTTCCCACCAGTTTGTTACTGTGATAAACACTTACCGGGCGGAGGTCTAGGTTCCCACCAGTGTATGACTATGATAAACACTTACCGGGCGGAGGTACAAGTTCCCACCAGTTTGTTACTGTGATAAACACTTACCGGGCGGAGGTATAGGTTTCCACCAGTGTGTGATTATGATAAACACTTACCGGGCGGAGGTACAAGTTCCCACCAGTGTGTGACTATGATAAACACTTACCGGGCGGAGGTATAGGTTCCCACCAGTTTGTTACTGTGATAAACACTTACCGGGCGGAGGTACAAGTTCCCACCAGTGTGTGACTATGATAAACACTTACCGGGCGGAGGTATAGGTTCCCACCAGTTTGTTACTGTGGTAAACACTTACCGGGCGGAGGTACAGGTTCCCACCAGTTTGTTACTGTGATAAACACTTACCGGGCGGAGGTACAAGTTCCCACCAGTGTGTGACTATGATAAACACTTACCGGGCGGAGGTACAAGTTCCCACCAGTTTGTTACTGTGATAAACACTTACCGGGCGGAGGTACAAGTTCCCACCAGTTTGTGACTATGATAAACACTTACCGGGCGGAGGTATAGGTTCCCACCAGTGTATGACTATGATAAACACTTACCGGGCGGAGGTACAAGTTCCCACCAGTTTGTTACTGTGATAAACACTTACCGGGCGGAGGTATAGGTTCCCACCAGTGTGTGATTATGATAAACACTTACCGGGCGGAGGTACAAGTTCCCACCAGTGTGTGACTATGATAAACACTTACCGGGCGGAGGTATAGGTTCCCACCAGTTTGTTACTGTGATAAACACTTACCGGGCGGAGGTACAAGTTCCCACCAGTGTGTGACTATGATAAACACTTACCGGGCGGAGGTATAGGTTCCCACCAGTTTGTTACTGTGGTAAACACTTACCGGGCGGAGGTACAGGTTCCCACCAGTTTGTTACTGTGACAAACACTTACCGGGCGGAGGTACAGGTTCCCACCAGTTTGTTACTGTGATAAACACTTACCGGGCGGAGGTACAAGTTCCCAACAGTTTGTTACTGTGATAAACACTTACCGGGCGGAGGTACAAGTTCCCACCAGTGTGTGACTATGATAAACACTTACCGGGCGGAGGTACAAGTTCCCACCAGTTTGTTACTGTGATAAACACTTACCGGGCGGAGGTACAAGTTCCCACCAGTTTGTGACTATGATAAACACTTACCGGGCGGAGGTATAGGTTCCCACCAGTTTGTTACTGTGATAAACACTTACCGGGCGGAGGTACAACTTCCCACCAGTTTGTTACTGTGATAAACACTTACCGGGCGGAGGTACAACTTCCCACCAGTTTGTTACTGTGATAAACACTTACCGGGCGGAGGTCTAGGTTCCCACCAGTTTGTTATTGTGATAAAAACTTACCAGGCGGAAGTATAGGTTCCCACCATTTTGTGACTGTGATAAACACTTACCGGGCGGAGGTACAAGTTCCCACCAGTTTCTGACTGTGATAAACACTTACCGGGCGGAGGTTTAGGTTCCCACCATTTAGTGACTGTGATAAACACTTACCGGGCGGAGGTACAAGTTCCCACCAGTTTGTTACTGTTATAAACACCTACCGGGCGGATGTATAGGTTTCCACCAGTGTGTGACTGTGATAAAAACTTACCGGGCGGAGGTACAAGTTCCCACCAGTTTGTTACTGTGAAGCACACTTGCCGGGCGGAGGTATAGGTTCCCAGGAGTTTGTGACTATGATAAACACTTACCGGGCGGAGGTACAAGTTCCCACCAGTGTGTGACTATGATAAACACTTACCGGGCGGAGGTACAAGTTCCCACCAGTGTGTGACTATGATAAACACTTACCGGGCGGAGGTACAAGTTCCCACCAGTGTGTGACTATGATAAACACTTACCGGGCGGAGGTATAGGTTCCCACCAGTTTGTGACTGTGATAAACACTTACCGGGCGGAGGTATAGGTTCCCACCAGTTTGTTACTGTGATAAACACTTACCGGGCGGAGGTACAAGTTCCCACCAGTTTGTTACTGTGATAAACACTTACCGGGCGGATGTATAGGTTCCCACCAGTGTGTGACTATGATAAACACTTACCGGGCGGAGGTGTAGGTTCCCACCAGTTTGTTACTGTGATAAACACTTACCGGGCGGAGGTGTAGGTTCCCACCAGTTTGTTACTGTGATAAACACTTACCGGGCAGATGTATAGGTTCCCACCAGTGTGTGACTATGATAAACACTTACCGGGCGGAGGTATAGGTTCCCACCAGTTTGTTACTGTGATAAACACTTACCGGGCGGAGGTACAAGTTCCCACCAGTTTGTTACTGTGATAAACACTTACCGGGCGGAGGTACAAGTTCCCACCAGTTTGTGACTGTGATAAACACTTACCGGGCGGAGGTACAAGTTCCCACCAGTTTGTTACTGTGATAAACACTTACCGGGCGGAGGTACAAGTTCCCACCAGTTTGTTACTGTGATAAACACTTACCGGGCGGAGGTATAGGTTCCCACCAGTTTGTGACTATGATAAACACTTACCGGGCGGAGGTATAGGTTCCCACCAGTTTGTTACTGTGATAAACACTTACCGGGCGGAGGTATAGGTTCCCACGAGTTTGTTACTGTGATAAACACTTACCGGGCGAAAGTACAAGTTCCCACCAGTTTCTGACTGTGATAAACACTTACCGGGTGGAGGTTTAGGTTCCCACCAGTTTGTGACTGTGATAAACACTTACCGGGCGGAGGTACAAGTTCCCACCAGTTTGTTACTGTGAAACACACTTGCCGGGCGGAGGTATAGCTTCCCACCAGTTTGTGACTGTGATAAAAACTTACCGGGCGGAGGTACAAGGTCCAACCAGTTTGTGACTGTGATAAAAACTTACCGGGCGGAGGTACAAGTTCCAACCAGTTTGTTACTGTGATAAACAATTAAATGGCGGAGGTACAAGTTCCCACCAGTTTGTGACTGTGATAAACACTTACCGGGCGGAGGTATAGGTTCCCACCAGTTTGTTACTGTGATAAACACTTACCGGGCGGAGGTACAAGTTCCCACCAGTTTGTGACTGTGATAAACACTTACCGGGCGGAGGTATAGGTTCCCACCAGTTTGTTACTGTGATAAACACTTACCGGGCGGAGGTATAGGTTCCCACCAGTGTGTGACTATGATAAACACTTACCGGGCGGAGGTGTAGGTTCCCACCACTTTGTTACTGTGATAAACACTTACCGGGCGGAGGTATAGGTTTCCACCAGTGTGTGATTATGATAAACACTTACCGGGCGGAGGTACAAGTTCCCACCAGTGTGTGACTATGATAAACACTTACCGGGCGGAGGTATAGGTTCCCACCAGTTTGTGACTGTGATAAACACTTACCGGGCGGAGGTACAAGTTCCCACCAGTGTGTGACTATGATAAACACTTACCGGGCGGAGGTATAGGTTCCCACCAGTTTGTTACTGTGGTAAACACTTACCGGGCGGAGGTACAGGTTCCCACCAGTTTGTTACTGTGACAAACACTTACCGGGCGGAGGTACAGGTTCCCACCAGTTTGTTACTGTGATAAACACTTACCGGGCGGAGGTACAAGTTCCCAACAGTTTGTTACTGTGATAAACACTTACCGGGCGGAGGTACAAGTTCCCACCAGTGTGTGACTATGATAAACACTTACCGGGCGGAGGTACAAGTTCCCACCAGTTTGTTACTGTGATAAACACTTACCGGGCGGAGGTACAAGTTCCCACCAGTTTGTGACTATGATAAACACTTACCGGGCGGAGGTATAGGTTCCCACCAGTTTGTTACTGTGATAAACACTTACCGGGCGGAGGTACAACTTCCCACCAGTTTGTTACTGTGATAAACACTTACCGGGCGGAGGTACAACTTCCCACCAGTTTGTTACTGTGATAAACACTTACCGGGCGGAGGTCTAGGTTCCCACCAGTTTGTTATTGTGATAAAAACTTACCAGGCGGAAGTATAGGTTCCCACCATTTTGTGACTGTGATAAACACTTACCGGGCGGAGGTACAAGTTCCCACCAGTTTCTGACTGTGATAAACACTTACCGGGCGGAGGTTTAGGTTCCCACCATTTTGTGACTGTGATAAACACTTACCGGGCGGAGGTACAAGTTCCCACCAGTTTGTTACTGTTATAAACACCTACCGGGCGGATGTATAGGTTTCCACCAGTGTGTGACTGTGATAAAAACTTACCGGGCGGAGGTACAAGTTCCCACCAGTTTGTTACTGTGAAGCACACTTGCCGGGCGGAGGTATAGGTTCCCAGGAGTTTGTGACTATGATAAACACTTACCGGGCGGAGGTACAAGTTCCCACCAGTGTGTGACTATGATAAACACTTACCGGGCGGAGGTACAAGTTCCCACCAGTGTGTGACTATGATAAACACTTACCGGGCGGAGGTACAAGTTCCCACCAGTGTGTGACTATGATAAACACTTACCGGGCGGAGGTATAGGTTCCCACCAGTTTGTGACTGTGATAAACACTTACCGGGCGGAGGTATAGGTTCCCACCAGTTTGTTACTGTGATAAACACTTACCGGGCGGAGGTACAAGTTCCCACCAGTTTGTTACTGTGATAAACACTTACCGGGCGGAGGTACAACTTCCCACCAGTTTGTTACTGTGATAAACACTTACCGGGCGGAGGTCTAGGTTCCCACCAGTTTGTTATTGTGATAAAAACTTACCAGGCGGAAGTATAGGTTCCCACCATTTTGTGACTGTGATAAACACTTACCGGGCGGAGGTACAAGTTCCCACCAGTTTCTGACTGTGATAAACACTTACCGGGCGGAGGTATAGGTTCCCACCAGTTTGTGACTGTGATAAACACTTACCGGGCGGAGGTATAGGTTCCCACCAGTTTGTTACTGTGATAAACACTTACCGGGCGGAGGTACAAGTTCCCACCAGTTTGTTACTGTGATAAACACTTACCGGGCAGATGTATAGGTTCCCACCAGTGTGTGACTATGATAAACACTTACCGGGCGGAGGTGTAGGTTCCCACCAGTTTGTTACTGTGATAAACACTTACCGGGCGGAGGTGTAGGTTCCCACCAGTTTGTTACTGTGATAAACACTTACCGGGCAGATGTATAGGTTCCCACCAGTGTGTGACTATGATAAACACTTACCGGGCGGAGGTATAGGTTCCCACCAGTTTGTTACTGTGATAAACACTTACCGGGCGGAGGTACAAGTTCCCACCAGTTTGTTACTGTGATAAACACTTACCGGGCGGAGGTACAAGTTCCCACCAGTTTGTGACTGTGATAAACACTTACCGGGCGGAGGTACAAGTTCCCACCAGTTTGTTACTGTGATAAACACTTACCGGGCGGAGGTACAAGTTCCCACCAGTTTGTTACTGTGATAAACACTTACCGGGCGGATGTATAGGTTCCCACCAGTTTGTGACTATGATAAACACTTACCGGGCGGAGGTATAGGTTCCCACCAGTTTGTTACTGTGATAAACACTTACCGGGCGGAGGTATAGGTTCCCACCAGTTTGTTACTGTGATAAACACTTACCGGGCGAAAGTACAAGTTCCCACCAGTTTCTGACTGTGATAAACACTTACCGGGCGGAGGTTTAGGTTCCCACCAGTTTGTGACTGTGATAAACACTTACCGGGCGGAGGTACAAGTTCCCACCAGTTTGTTACTGTGAAACACACTTGCCGGGCGGAGGTATAGGTTCCCACCAGTTTGTGACTGTGATAAAAACTTACCGGGCGGAGGTACAAGGTCCAACCAGTTTGTGACTGTGATAAAAACTTACCGGGCGGAGGTACAAGTTCCAACCAGTTTGTTACTGTGATAAACAATTAAATGGCGGAGGTACAAGTTCCCACCAGTTTGTGACTGTGATAAACACTTACCGGGCGGAGGTATAGGTTCCCACCAGTTTGTTACTGTGATAAACACTTACCGGGCGGAGGTACAAGTTCCCACCAGTTTGTGACTGTGATAAACACTTACCGGGCGGAGGTATAGGTTCCCACCAGTTTGTTACTGTGATAAACACTTACCGGGCGGAGGTATAGGTTCCCACCAGTGTGTGACTATGATAAACACTTACCGGGCGGAGGTGTAGGTTCCCACCACTTTGTTACTGTGATAAACACTTACCGGGCGGAGGTATAGGTTTCCACCAGTGTGTGATTATGATAAACACTTACCGGGCGGAGGTACAAGTTCCCACCAGTGTGTGACTATGATAAACACTTACCGGGCGGAGGTATAGGTTCCCACCAGTTTGTTACTGTGATAAACACTTACCGGGCGGAGGTACAAGTTCCCACCAGTTTGTGACTATGATAAACACTTACCGGGCGGAGGTATAGGTTCCCACCAGTTTGTTACTGTGGTAAACACTTACCGGGCGGAGGTACAGGTTCCCACCAGTTTGTTACTGTGACAAACACTTACCGGGCGGAGGTACAGGTTCCCACCAGTTTGTTACTGTGATAAACACTTACCGGGCGGAGGTACAAGTTCCCACCAGTTTGTTACTGTGATAAACACTTACCGGGCGGAGGTACAAGTTCCCACCAGTGTGTGACTATGATAAACACTTACCGGGCGGAGGTACAAGTTCCCACCAGTTTGTTACTGTGATAAACACTTACCGGGCGGAGGTACAAGTTCCCACCAGTTTGTGACTGTGATAAACACTTACCGGGCGGAGGTATAGGTTCCCACCAGTTTGTTACTGTGATAAACACTTACCGGGCGGAGGTACAACTTCCCACCAGTTTGTTACTGTGATAAACACTTACCGGGCGGAGGTACAACTTCCCACCAGTTTGTTACTGTGATAAACACTTACCGGGCGGAGGTCTAGGTTCCCACCAGTTTGTTATTGTGATAAAAACTTACCAGGCGGAAGTATAGGTTCCCACCATTTTGTGACTGTGATAAACACTTACCGGGCGGAGGTACAAGTTCCCACCAGTTTCTGACTGTGATAAACACTTACCGGGCGGAGGTTTAGGTTCCCACCAGTTTGTGACTGTGATAAACACTTACCGGGCGGAGGTACAAGTTCCCACCAGTTTGTTACTGTTATAAACACCTACCGGGCGGATGTATAGGTTTCCACCAGTGTGTGACTGTGATAAAAACTTACCGGGCGGAGGTACAAGTTCCCACCAGTTTGTTACTGTGAAGCACACTTGCCGGGCGGAGGTATAGGTTCCCAGGAGTTTGTGACTATGATAAACACTTACCGGGCGGAGGTACAAGTTCCCACCAGTGTGTGACTATGATAAACACTTACCGGGCGGAGGTACAAGTTCCCACCAGTGTGTGACTATGATAAACACTTACCGGGCGGAGGTACAAGTTCCCACCAGTGTGTGACTATGATAAACACTTACCGGGCGGAGGTATAGGTTCCCACCAGTTTGTGACTGTGATAAACACTTACCGGGCGGAGGTATAGGTTCCCACCAGTTTGTTACTGTGATAAACACTTACCGGGCGGAGGTACAAGTTCCCACCAGTTTGTGACTGTGATAAACACTTACCGGGCAGATGTATAGGTTCCCACCAGTGTGTGACTATGATAAACACTTACCGGGCGGAGGTGTAGGTTCCCACCAGTTTGTTACTGTGATAAACACTTACCGGGCGGAGGTATAGGTTCCCACCAGTTTGTTACTGTGATAAACACTTACCGGGCAGATGTATAGGTTCCCACCAGTGTGTGACTATGATAAACACTTACCGGGCGGAGGTGTAGGTTCCCACCAGTTTGTTACTGTGATAAACACTTACCGGGCGGAGGTAAAAGTTCCCACCAGTTTGTTACTGTGATAAACACTTACCGGGCGGAGGTACAAGTTCCCACCAGTTTGTGACTGTGATAAACACTTACCGGGCGGAGGTACAAGTTCCCACCAGTTTGTTACTGTGATAAACACTTACCGGGCGGAGGTACAAGTTCCCACCAGTTTGTTACTGTGATAAACACTTACCGGGCGGATGTATAGGTTCCCACCAGTTTGTGACTATGATAAACACTTACCGGGCGGAGGTATAGGTTCCCACCAGTTTGTTACTGTGATAAACACTTACCGGGCGGAGGTATAGGTTCCCACCAGTTTGTTACTGTGATAAACACTTACCGGGCGAAAGTACAAGTTCCCACCAGTTTCTGACTGTGATAAACACTTACCGGGTGGAGGTTTAGGTTCCCACCAGTTTGTGACTGTGATAAACACTTACCGGGCGGAGGTACAAGTTCCCACCAGTTTGTTACTGTGAAACACACTTGCCGGGCGGAGGTATAGCTTCCCACCAGTTTGTGACTGTGATAAAAACTTACCGGGCGGAGGTACAAGGTCCAACCAGTTTGTGACTGTGATAAAAACTTACCGGGCGGAGGTACAAGTTCCAACCAGTTTGTTACTGTGATAAACAATTAAATGGCGGAGGTACAAGTTCCCACCAGTTTGTGACTGTGATAAACACTTACCGGGCGGAGGTATAGGTTCCCACCAGTTTGTTACTGTGATAAACACTTACCGGGCGGAGGTACAAGTTCCCATCAGTTTGTGACTGTGATAAACACCTACCGGGCGGAGGTATAGGTTCCCACCAGTTTGTTACTGTGATAAACACTTACCGGGCGGAGGTATAGGTTCCCACCAGTGTGTGACTATGATAAACACTTACCGGGCGGAGGTGTAGGTTCCCACCACTTTGTTACTGTGATAAACACTTACCGGGCGGAGGTATAGGTTCCCACCAGTTTGTGACTGTGATAAAAACTTACCGGGCGGAAGTACAAGTTCCCACCAGTTTGTGACTGTGATAAACACTTACCGGGCGGAGGTACAAGTTCCCACCAGTTTGTTACTGTGAAACACACTTGCCGGGCGGAGGTATAGGTTCCCACCAGTTTGTGACTGTGATAAAAACTGACCGGGCGGAGGTACAAGTTCTAACCAGTTTGTGACTGTGATAAAAACTTACCAGGCGGGGGTACAAGTTCCCACCAGTTTGTGACTGTGATAAAAACTTACCGGGCGGAGGTATAGGTTCCCATCAGTTTGTGACTGTGATAAACACTTACCGAGCGGACGTACAAGTTCCCACCAGTTTGTGACTGTGATCAACACTTACCGGGCGGAGGTACAAGTTCCCACCAGTTTGTTACTGTGATAAACACTTACCGGGCGGAGGTACAAGTTCCCACCAGTGTGTGACTATGATAAACACTTACCGGGCGGAGGTATAGGTTCCCACCAGTTTGTTACTGTGATAAACACTTACCGGGCGGAGGTTTAGGCTCCCACCAGTTTGTTACTGTGATAAACACTTACCGGGCGGAGGTGTAGGCTCCCACCAGTTTGTGACTGTGATAAAAACTTACCGGGCGGAGGTACAAGTTCCCACCAGTGTGTGACTATGATAAACACTTACCGGGCGGAGGTATAGGTTCCCACCAGTGTGTGACTGTGATAAACACTTACCGGGCGGAGGTACAAGTTCCCACCAGTTTGTTACTGTGATAAACACTTACCGGGCGGAGGTATAGGTTCCCACCAGTGTGTGACTATGATAAACACTTACCGGGCGGAGGTATAGGTTCCCACCAGTGTGTGACTATGATAAACACTTACCGGGCGGAGGTATAGGTTCCCACCAGTGTGTGACTATGATAAACACTTACCGGGCGGAGGTATAGGTTTCCGTCCGTAACGTAGATATTACTGGGGTCGTTGGTGTACGCTTGGAACTCGTTATTCTACAACGTAAAATCTTCAGTTTGAGCAAAAAGTCTGTAAACAAACAAAGATACCGACATTGCAAAATTATATCATTACAAAAGATACTATTACGACAGTCTATTGTACAATCATACAAATACTGTCATACAAGTACTGTACTATCATACAAATACTGTACTATCATACAAATACTATACTATCATACAAATACTATACTATCATACAAATACCGTACTATTATACAAATACTATACTATCATACACATACTGTACTATCATACAAATACCGTACTATTATACAAATACCGTACTATCATACAAATACTGTACTATCATACAAATACTATACTATCATACAAATACCGTACTATCATACAAATACCGTACTATCATACAAATACTGTACTATCATACAAATACTATACTATCATACACATACTGTACTATCATACAAATACCGTACTATTATACAAATACCGTACTATCATACAAATACTGTACTATCATACAAATACTATACTATTATACAAATACTGTACTATCATACAAATACTGTTCTATCATACAAATACTGTACTATCATACAAATACCGTACTATCATACAAATACTATACTATCATACAAATACTGTTCTATCATACAAATACTGTACTATCATACAAATACCGTACTATCATACAATTACTGTACTATTATACAAATACTGTACTATCATACACATACTGTATTATAACACAAATACTGTACTATCATACAAATACTATACTATTATACAAATACTGTACTATCATACTAATACTGTACTATCATACACGTACTGTACTATCATACACGTACTGTACTATAACACAAATACTATACTATCATACAAATACCGTCCTATCATACAATTACTGTACTATCATACACGTACCGTACTATCATACAAATACTATACTATCATACAAATACCGTCCTATCATACAATTACTGTACTATCATACACGTACCGTACTATCATACAAATACCGTACTATCATACAAATACTGTACTATCATACAAATACCGTACTATCATACAAATACTATACTATCATACAAATACTGTTCTATCATACAAATACTATACTATCATACAAATACCGTCCTATCATACAATTACTGTACTATCATACACATACTGTACTATAACACAAATACTGTACTATCATACAAATACTGTTCTATCATACAAATACTGTACTATCATACAAATACCGTACTATCATACAATTACTGTACTATTATACAAATACTGTACTATCATACACATACTGTATTATAACACAAATACTGTACTATCATACAAATACTATACTATTATACAAATACTGTACTATCATACTAATACTGTACTATCATACACGTACTGTACTATCATACACGTACTGTACTATAACACAAATACTATACTATCATACAAATACCGTCCTATCATACAATTACTGTACTATCATACACGTACCGTACTATCATACAAATACTATACTATCATACAAATACCGTCCTATCATACAATTACTGTACTATCATACACGTACCGTACTATCATACAAATACCGTACTATCATACAAATACTGTACTATCATACAAATACCGTACTATCATACAAATACTATACTATCATACAAATACTGTTCTATCATACAAATACTATACTATCATACAAATACCGTCCTATAACACAAATACTGTATTATCATACACGTACTGTACTATAACACAAATACTGTACTATCATACAAATACTGTACTATCATACAAATACCGTCCTATCATACAATTACTGTACTATCATACTAATACTGTACTATCATACACGTACTGTACTATCATACACGTACTGTACTATAACACAAATACTGTACTATCATACAAATACCGTACTATCATACAAATACCGTACTATCATACAAATACTGTACTATCATAGAAATACCTTATTGTCAAACACAAAACAATATCACCTCACAAATATTGTAACAGTAATTTAAGCAAATGTAGTTACATAGTTATTGAACAGATATAGTTACATTATTATTAGATAAATATTGTTACTGTCATCAAAAAAATATTTTAACAGTGCTATCAAAAAGATAAAGTAACGGTTTTATGAAATACACAGAGTTAAAGTACAATCAAATATATATAGTAACAGTATGGAGTAAAAGTCTAAGATCAACATTTGTTTTAATACGATATTTGTCTATGTCATGTTGAATACGGTATTTATCTATGTCATGTTGAATACGGTATTTGTCTATGTCATGTTGAATACGGTATTTGTCTATGTCATGTTGAATACGGTATTTGTCTATGTCATGTTGAATACGGTATTTGTCTATGTCATGTTGAATACGGTATTTGTCTATGTCATGTTGAATACTGAATTTGTCTATGTCATGTTGAATACGGTATTTGTCTATGTCATGTTGAATACTGAATTTGTCTATGTCATGTTGAATACGGTATTTGTCTATGTCATGTTGAATACGGTATTTGTCTATGTCATGTTGAATACTGAATTTGTCTATGTCATGTTGGATACTATATTTGTCTATGTCATGTTGAATACTGAATTTGTCTATGTCATGTTGAATACGGTATTTGTCTATGTCATGTTGAATACGGTATTTGTCTATGTCATGTTGAATACGGTATTTGTCTATGTCATGTTGAATACGGTATTTGTCTATGTCATGTTGAATACGGTATTTGTCTATGTCATGTTGAATACGGTATTTGTCTATATCATGTTGAAAACGGTATTTGTGTATGTCATGTTGAATACGGTATTTGTCTATATCATGTTGAATACGGTATTTGTCTATGTCATGTTGAATACGGTATTTGTCTATGCCATGTTGAATACGGTATTTGTCTATGTCATGTTGAATACGGTATTTGTCTATGTCATGTTGAATACGGTATTTGTCTATGTCATGTTGAATACGGTATTTGTCTATGTCATGTTGAATACGGTATTTGTCTATGTCATGTTGAATACGGTATTTATCTATGTCATGTTGAATACGGTATTTGTCTATAACATGTTGAATACGGTATTTGTCTATGTCATGTTGAATACGGTATTTGTCTTTGTCATGTTGGAATTGTAACGACATACCCCTCCGCCCCACGCTGATACTTCAACAGTGTATGAACTGGTATTCCAGGTGTCGAAGTCATCACGGAAGGCTATAGAATGAAACATCAACATCATCTAACTCCAACAACAGTGACATCAGTACATACCTAACATAACCCTGTAGTCTATATCCTTGAACACTAGCTATAATGTCACGGGTACAGTGACGTCATTACATACCTAACATAGCCCTGTAGTCTATATCCTTGGACACTAGCGATAATGTCTCGGGTACAGTGACGTCATTACATACCTAACATAACCCTGTAGTCTATATCCTTGAACACTAGCTATAATGTCTCGGGTACAGTGACATCAGTACATACCTAACATAACCCTGTAGTCTATATCCTTGAACACTAGCTATAATGTCACGGGTACAGTGACGTCATTACATACCTAACATAGCCCTGTAGTCTATATCCTTGGACACTAGCGATAATGTCTCGGGTACAGTGACGTCATTACATACCTAACATAGCCCTGTGGTCTATATCCTTGAACACTAGCTATAATGTCTCGGGGACAGTGACGTCAGTACATACCTAACATAGCCCTGTAGTCTATATCCTTGAACACTAGCTATAATGTCTCGGGGACAGTGACATCAGTACATACCTAACATATTCCTGTGGTCTATATCCTTGAACACTAGCTATAATGTCACGGGTACAGTGACGTCAGTACATACCTAACATATTCCTGTGGTCTATATCCTTGAACACTAGCTATAATGTCTCGGGGACAGTGACATCAGTATATACCTAACATATTCCTGTAGTCTATATCCTTGAACACTAGCTATAATGTCACGGGTACAGTGACATCAGTATATACCTAACATATTCCTGTGGTCTATATCCTTGAACACTAGCTATAATGTCTCGGGGACAGTGACATCAGTATATACCTAACATATTCCTGTAGTCTACATCCTTGAACACTAGCTATAATGTCTCGGGGACAGTGACGTCAGTACATACCAAACATATTCCTGTGGTCTACATCCTTGAACACTAGCTATAATGTCACGGGTACAGTGACATCAGTATATACCTAACATAGACCTGTAGTCTACATCCTTGAACACTAGCTATAATGTCTCGGGTACAGTGACATCATTACATACCAAACATATTCCTGTAGTCTACATCCTTGAACACTAGCTATAATGTCACGGGTACAGTGACGTCATTACATACCTAACATATTCCTGTGGTCTATATCCTTGAACACTAGCTATAATGTCTCGGGGACAGTGACATCAGTATATACCTAACATATTCCTGTAGTCTATATCCTTGAACACTAGCTATAATGTCACGGGTACAGTGACATCAGTATATACCAAACATATTCCTGTGGTCTATATCCTTGAACACTAGCTATAATGTCTCGGGGACAGTGACATCAGTATATACCTAACATATTCCTGTAGTCTACATCCTTGAACACTAGCTATAATGTCTCGGGGACAGTGACGTCAGTACATACCAAACATATTCCTGTGGTCTACATCCTTGAACACTAGCTATAATGTCACGGGTACAGTGACATCAGTATATACCTAACATAGACCTGTAGTCTACATCCTTGAACACTAGCTATAATGTCTCGGGTACAGTGACATCATTACATACCAAACATATTCCTGTAGTCTACATCCTTGAACACTAGCTATAATGTCACGGGTACAGTGACATCAGTATATACCTAACAGATTCCTGTGGTCTATATCCTTGAACACTAGCTATAATGTCTCGGGGACAGTGACGTCAGTATATACCTAACAGACTCCCGTGGTCTACATCCTTGAACACTAGCTATAATGTCTCGGGGACAGTGACATCAGTATATACCTAACATTGCCCTGTAGTCTATATCCTTGAACACTAGCTATAATGTCTCGGGGACAGTGACATCAGTATATACCTAACATATTCCTGTAGTCTACATCCTTGAACACTAGCTATAATATCTCGGGGACAGTGACATCAGTACACACCTAACAGATTCCTGTGGTCTATATCCTTGAACACTAGCTATAATGTCTCGGGGACAATGACATCAGTACATACCTAACATATTCCTGTAGTCTATATCCCTGAACACTAGTTATAATGTCTCGGGGACAGTGACATCAGTATATACCAAACAGATTCCTGTAGTCTATATCCTTGAACACCAGCTATAATGTCTCGGGTACAGTGACATCAGTACATACCTATCAGATTTCTGTAGTCTATATCCTTGAACACTAGCTATAATGTCACGGGTACAGTGACGACAGTACATACCTAACATATTCTTGTAGTCTATGTCCTTGAACACTAGTTATATTGTCTCGGGGACAGTGATATCAGTACATACCTAACATATTCCTGTAGTCTATTTCCTTGAACACTAGCTATAATGTCGCGGGTACAGTGACGTCAGTACATACCTAACATAACTCTGTGGTCTATATCCATGAACACTAGCTATAATGTCACGGGGACAGTGACATCAGAACATACCTAACATAGCCCTGTAGTCTACATCCTTGAACACTAGCTATAATGTCACGGGTACAGTGACATCAGTACATACCTAACATATTCCTGTAGTCTATATCCTTGAACACTAGCTATAATGTCTCGGGGACAGTGACATCAGTACATACCTAACATAGCCCTGTAGTCTACATCCTTGAACACTAGCTATAATGTCTCGGGTACAGTGACATCAGTACATACCTAACATAGCCCTGTGGTCTATATACTTGAACACTAGCTATAATGTCTCGGGTACAGTGACATCAGTACATACCTAACATATTCCTGTAGTCTACATCCTTGAACACTAGCTATAATGTCTCGTGTACAGTGACATCAGTATATACCTAACAGATTCCTGTAGTCTATATCCTTGAACACTAGCTATAATGTCACGGGGACAATGACATCAATACATACCTAACATATTCCTGTGGTCTACATCCTTGAACACTAGCTATAATGTCTCGTGTACAGTGACATCAGTATATACCTAACAGATTCCTGTAGTCTATATCCTTGAACACTAGCTATAATGTCACGGGGACAATGACATCAATACATACCTAACATATTCCTGTGGTCTATATCCTTGAACACTAGCTATAATGTCTCGGGTACAGTGACATCAGTACATACCTAACATAACCCTGTAGTCTATATCCTAGAACACCAGCTATAATGTCCCGGGTACAGTGACGTCAGTACACACCAAACAGATTCCTATAGTCTATATCCTAGAACACTAGCTATAATGTCTCGGGGAGTGACATCAGTATATACCTAACATATTCCTGTGGTCTATATCCTTGGACACTAGCTATAATGTCACGGGGACAGCGACATCAGTACATACCTAACAGATTCCTGTAGTCTATATCCTTGAACACTAGCTATAATGTCTCGGGGAGTGACATCAGTACATACCTAACATATTCCTGTGGTCTATATCCTTGAACACTAGCTATAATGTCTCGTGGACAGTGACGTTAGTACATACCTAACAGATTCATGTAGTCTATATCCTTGAACACTAGCTATAATGTCTCGCCGTATTTAGACATTCCTCGACACACTTAACATTGGCAAGTGTTACATTCGATTCCAATCTGACACATATCAGTACCGGGCTATATTGCATGACTACAACAGTAGTTACCGTGGACAAATATGGTGGTATTCAAAAACTCCGATACAATTTGTACCACGTAAACGTTCAGGTTTTCAATCTGGTACTTTTCATTTCAATGTCTGATTAAATTGTTATCATGATACATAGCTATTTACCATAACGTTTTATTTTATCTTTCACATATCGCTACATTGTCGAAAGATCACCGAAACGTCTTGAAATCATCGGAAACCATTTATCAAAAAAAAAAAAAAAAAAAAAGTTCTTACCTTCGGAGTACGATATAAGTAAAGCTACGAACAGATACAGGTCCATGGTGATAGAGTTACAGGTAAAGCCAGGTCATCAAGATTGTGGCTAGATCCGGACAAATCTTCCAGGTGGCAGGTCCCACGGACTCCTCTTTAGGTGTCTTTAATAGAGATTCACAAGGCATCTTTTATATTATTATTCACCTACTTATTAGGTATTGCCAGATAAAAGTGAAAACACTCGTTCAAATACCGTTATCTCTCGAGCTGTTAAAGACGTGTGTATAATGTACACCAGCCATACAAGTTGTCTTGTTAAAGACGTGTGTATAATGTACACCAGCCATACGAGTTGTCTTGTTAAAGACGTGTGTATAATGTACACCAGCCATACGAGTTGTCTTGTTAAAGACGTGTGTATAATGTACACCAGCCATACGAGTTGTCTTGTTAAAGGCGTGTGTATAATGTACACCAGCCATAGACAAGTTTGTTTTAGAGATAACTCTTTTGTATGTCGTTAAATTGTATTTCGTAAGTAGTAAATTTTTAGGTGAATGAAATCCTCAGGTAAGGAAAAAAACATATATGAATATTTTTTTTGTAATTTGACATGATAATTTCTCCGCTCAAAGTAAGTGAACTCAAAGTTTCTGAAATAAAATAATGTTTATTACAATGTACATAAATTGGCCTATTCCACCATGGTTTGGTTTGTTTTTGTTTAACGTCCTATTAATAGCCAGGGTTATATAAGGACGTGCCAGGTTTTGGAGGTGGAGGAAAGCCGGAGTACCCGGAGAAAAACCACCGGCCTACGGTCAGTACCTGGCAACTGCCCCACGTAGGTTTCGAACTCGCAACCCAGAGGTGGAGGGCTAGTGTTAACGTGTCGGGACACCTTAACCACTCGGCCACCGCGTGTAACATGGACATGTTATCAGTATTGAATAGGGCACACGTGTAATAATACTTGTGTGACGTCATAAACACTTCTTGAAATCACGATAAATATATTTTAATATGACGTCGTACGATTTTTCATATATGAGAGAATCATACGGTAAGAATCAAAATTCGTCTGTCTCCTATGCACAACTTGTTGTGCCATTAATTCATTAAGCTATAGTTATATCAGGCATTCCTCCTAGACTTATTTCTATAGACCTCTGCCAGTCAGTTTACACTGCTTAGTGATAAAAAAGTATTACCATCCCAATATATATGCCTAAGCACTTAAGATATTCTAGAATATTTTCTTTATGTTGGTAATGTTAATATGATTGAATTATATGACACAAACAATAAATATGATATATTGTTGCTATCTTATCAAAACATAGCAAGATCGCTGAATCACAATATAACCCGAATCTCACCTAGAAACACCCAAAGAATTTACTGCACACCCACTATCCATAAAGAATGAAAGCGTTTACGGCCCAAAGTGGACTATACTGCTTCCATTGGCTACTTTGTGTCCAGGTCACTCTCAGACATTCTAGGACCACGCGGGGGACATCAGAACATCATGTGAAAATCTCAAAAGACCTAGCTGAATGTATGTCGACAGTCCTCATCCTAAAACATCAGGAATTTATTTTACACGATGTAGTGTCTCTTTTTACCAACGCACCCACTGACAAAGGACTTGGAATCATTCGGAACCGCCTCGCCTGGGACAAGAGTGGTAATGGCGACAAAACACCAAACTCCATATCCAAGACATCACGGCTCTGATAGAATTTAGACTTACAAACATCCGAAACATCATTGCTCTGATAGAATTTAGACTTACAAACATCCGACACACCATCTATCAGCAGCAGTTTGGTGGAGTCCAGTGTCTTCGATTGTGGCCAACGTATCCATGGGATACTTTAAAAAGGAGGATTTAGCTCAGGCATTCGTGGAATGGAGAGCTACTGTAGTCTGTTGAAACGATATGTTGATATTTGAGAAATAGTCAAAAAGGGGATACAGAAGGATTTGATTGCTGAGCAGATACCTCCAATAGCATCAACTTCGACTCACTCCTGGTGAAGAAAGATGACACTATGTCATTCCTCGACTTACTCCTGGTGAAGAAAGATGGCACTATGTCATTCCTCGACTCATTCTTGGTGAAGAAAGATGGCACTATGTCATTCCTCGACTCATTCTTGGTGAAGAAAGATGGCACCATGTCATTCCTCGACTCATTCTTGGTGAAGAAAGATGGCACTATGTCATTCCTCGACTCATTCTTGGTGAAGAAAGATGACACTATGCCATTCCTCGACTCACTCCTGGAGAAGAAAGATGACACTATATCATTCCTCGACTTACTCCTGGTGAAGAAAGATGGCACTATGTCATTCCTCGACTCACTCCTGGTGAAGAAAGATGGCACTATGTCATTCCTCGACTCACTCCTGATGAAGAAAGATGGCACTATGTCATTCCTCGACTCACTCCTGGTGAAGAAAGATGGCACTATGTCATTCCTCGACTCATTCCTGGTGAAGAAAGATGGCACTATGTCATTCCTCGACTCACTCCTGGTGAAGAAAGATGGCACTATGTCATTCCTCAACTAACTCCTGATGAAGAAAGATGGCACTATGTCATTCCTCGACCCACTCCTGGTGAAGAAAGATGGCACTATGTCATTCCTCGACTCACTCCTGGTGAAGAAAGATGGCACTATGTCATTCCTCGACTCACTCCAGGTGAAGAAAGATGGCACTATGTCATTCATCGACTCACTCATGGGGAAGAAAGATGGCACTATGTCATTCCTCAACTAACTCCAGGTGAAGAAAGATGACACTATGTCATTCCTCGACACACTCCTGGTGAAGAAAGATGGCACTATGTCATTCCTCGACTCACTCCAGGTGAAGAAAGATGGCACTATGTCATTCCTCGACTCACTCCTGGTGAAGAAAGATGGCACTATGTCATTCCTCGACTCACTCCTGGTGAAGAAAGATGGCACCATGTCATTCCTCGACTCACTCCTGGTGAAGAAAGATGCCACTATGTCATTCCTCGACTCACTCCTGGTGAAGAAAGATGGCACTATGTCATTCCTTGACTCACTCCTGATGAGGAATGATGGCACTATGTCATTCCTCGACTCACTCCTGGTGAAGAAAGATGGCACTATGTCATTCCTCGACTCACTCCTGGTGAAGAAAGATGGCACTATGTCATTCCTCGACTTACTCCTGGTGAAGAAAGATGACATTATTTCATTCCTCGACACACTCCTGGTTAAGAAAGATGGCACTATGTCATTCCTCGACTCACTCCTTGTTAAGAAAGATGACACTATGTCATTCCTCGACTCACTCCTGGTGAAGAAAGATGGCACTATGTCATTCCTCGACACACTCCTGGTGAAGAAAGATGGCACTATGTCATTCCTCGACTCACTCCTGGTGAAGAAAGATGGCACTATGTCATTCCTCGACTCACTCCTGGTGAAGAAAGATGGCACCATGTCATTCCTCGACTCACTCCTGGTGAAGAAAGATGGCACTCTGTCATTCCTCGACACACTCCTGATGAAGAAAGATGGCACTATGTCATTCCTCGACTTACTCCTGGTGAAGAAAGATGGCACCATGTCATTCCTCGACTCACTCCTGGTGAAGAATGATGGCACTATGTCATTCCTTGACTCACTCCTGGTGAAGAAAGATGGCACTATGTCATTCCTTGACTCACTCCTGGTGAAGAAAGATGGCACTATGTCATTCCTCGACTCACTCCTGGTGAAGAAAGATGGCACTATGTCATTCCTCGACTCACTCCTGGTGAAGAAAGATGGCACTATGTCATTCCTCGACTCACTCCTGGTGAAGAAAGATGGCACTATGTCATTCCTCGACTTACTCCTGGTGAAGAAAGATGGCACAATGTCATTCCTCGACTCACTCCTGGTGAAGAAAGATGGCACTATGTCATTCCTCGACTCACTCCTGGTGAAGAAAGATGGCACTATGTCATTCCTCGACTCACTCCTGGTGAGGAAAGATGGCACTATGTCATTCCTTGACTCACTCCTGGTGAAGAAAGATGGCACTATGTCATTCCTCGACTCACTCCTGGTGAAGAAAGATGGCACTATGTCATTCCTCGACTTACTCCTGGTGAAGAAAGATGGCACTATGTCATTCCTCGACTCACTCCTGGTGAAGAAAGATGGCACTATGTCATTCCTCGACTCACTCCTGGTGAAGAAAGATGGCACTATGTCATTCCTCGACTCACTCCTTGTGAAGAAAGATGGCACTATGTCATTCCTCGACTCACTCCTTGTGAAGAAAGATGGAACTATGTCATTCCTTGACTCACTCCTTGTGAACAAAGATGGCACTATGCCATTCCTCGAGTCACTCCTGGTGAAGAAAGATGGCACTATGTCATTCCTCGAGTCACTCCTGGTGAAGAAAGATGGCACTATGTCATTCCTCGACTCACTCCTGGTGAAGAAAGATGGCACCATGTCATTCCTCGACTCACTCCTGGTGTAGAAAGATGGCACTATGTCATTCCTCGAGTCACTCCTGGTGAAGAAAGATGGCACCATGTCATTCCTTGACTCACTCCTGGTGAACAAAGATGGCACCATGTCATTCCTCGACTCACTCCTGGTGAAGAAAGATGGCACTATGTCATTCCTCGACACACTCCAGGTAAAGATAGATGGCACTATGTCATTCCTTGACTCACTCCTGGTGAAGAAAGATGGCACTATGTCATTCCTCGACTCACTCCTGGTGTAGAAAGATGGCACTATGTCATTCCTCGACTCACTCCTGGTGAAGAAAGATCGCACTATGTCATTCCTCGACTCACTCCTGGTGAAGAAAGATGGCACTATGTCATTCCTCGACTCACTCCTGGTGAGGAAAGATGGCACTATGTCATTCCTCGACTCACTCCTGGTGTAGAAAGATGGCACTATGTCATTCCTCGACTCACTCCTGGTGAAGAAAGATGGCACTATGTCATTCCTCGACTCACTCCAGGTGAAGAAAGATGGCACTATGTCATTCCTCGACTCACTCCTGGTGAAGAAAGATGGCACTATGTCATTCCTCGACTCACTCCTGGTGAAGAAAGATGGCACTCTGTCATTCCTCGACACACTCCTGGCGAAGAAAGATGGCACTATGTCATTCCTCGATTCACTCCTGGTGAAGAAAGATGGAACTATGTCATTTCTCGACTCACTCCTGGTGAAGAAAGATGGCACTATGCCATTCCTCGACTCACTCCTGGTGAAGAAAGATGACAGTATGTCATTCCTCGACTCACTCCTGGTGAAGAAAGATGGCACTATGTTATTCCTCGACTCACTCCTGGTGAAGAAAGATGGCACTATGTCATTCCTCGACTCACTCCTGGCGAAGAAAGATGGCACTATGTCATTCCTCGACTCACCCCTGGTGAAGAAAGATGGCACTATGTCATTTGTCAACACACTCCTGGTGAAGAAAGATGGCACTATGTTATTCCTCGACTCACTCCTGGTGAAGAAAGATGGCACTATGTCATTCCTCGACTCATTCCTGGTGAAGAAAGATGGCACTATGTCATTCCTCGACTCACTCCTTGTGAAGAAAGATGGCACTATGTCATTCCTCGACTCACTCCTGGTGAAGAAAGATGGCACTATGTCATTCCTCGACTCACTCCTGGTGAAGAAAGATGGCACTATGTCATTCCTCGACTCATTCCTGGTGAAGAAAGATGGCACTATGTCATTCCTCGACTCACTCCTGGTGAAGAAAGATGGCACTATGTCATTCCTCGACTCACTCCTGGTGAAGAAAGATGGCACTATGTCATTCCTCGACTCACTCCTGGTGAAGAAAGATGGCACTATGTCATTCCTCGACTCACTCCTGGTGAAGAAAGATGGCACTCTGTCATTCCTCGACACACTCCTGGCGAAGAAAGATGGCACTATGTCATTCCTCGATTCACTCCTGGTGAAGAAAGATGGAACTATGTCATTTCTCGACTCACTCCTGGTGAAGAAAGATGGCACTATGCCATTCCTCGACTCACTCCTGGTGAAGAAAGATGACAGTATGTCATTCCTCGACTCACTCCTGGTGAAGAAAGATGGCACTATGTTATTCCTCGACTCACTCCTGGTGAAGAAAGATGGCACTATGTCATTCCTCGACTCACTCCTGGCGAAGAAAGATGGCACTATGTCATTCCTCGACTCACCCTGGTGAAGAAAGATGGCACTATGTCATTTGTCAACACACTCCTGGTGAAGAAAGATGGCACTATGTTATTCCTCGACTCACTCCTGGTGAAGAAAGATGGCACTATGTCATTCCTCGACTCATTCCTGGTGAAGAAAGATGGCACTATGTCATTCCTCGACTCACTCCTTGTGAAGAAAGATGGCACTATGTCATTCCTCGACTCACTCCTGGTGAAGAAAGATGGCACTATGTCATTCCTCGACTCACTCCTGGTGAAGAAAGATGGCACTATGTCATTCCTCGACTCATTCCTGGTGAAGAAAGATGGCACTATGTCATTCCTCGACTCACTCCTGATGAAGAAAGATGGAACTATGTCATTCCTCGACTTACTCCTGGTGAAGAAAGATGGCACTATGTCATTCCTCGACTCACTCCTGGTGAAGAATGATGGCACTATGTCATTCCTTGACTCACTCCTGGTGAAGAAAGATGGCACTATGTCATTTCTTGACTCACTCCTGGTGAAGAAAGATGGCACCATGTCATTCCTCGACTCACTCCTGGTGAAGAAATATGGCACTATGTCATTCCTCGACTCACTCCTGGTGTAGAAAGATGGCACTATGTCATTCCTCGACTCACTCCTGGTGAAGAAAGATGGCACTATGTCATTCCTCGACTCACTCCTGGTGAAGAAAGATGGCACCATGTCATTCCACGACTCACTCCTTGTTAAGAAAGATGACACTATGTCATTCCTCGACTCACTCCTGGTGAAGAAAGATGGCACTATGTCATTCCTCGACACACTCCTGGTGAAGAAAGATGGCACTATGTCATTCCTCGACTCACTCCTGGTAAAGAAAGATGGCACTATGTCATTCCTCGACTCACTCCTTGTTAAGAAAGATGGCACCATGTCATTCCTCGACTCACTCCTGGTGAAGAAAGATGGCACTATGTCATTCCTCGACTCACTCCTGGTGAAGAAAGATGGCACTATGTCATTCCTCGACTCACTCCTTGTTAAGAAAGATGGCACCATGTCATTCCTCGACTCACTCCTTGTTAAGAAAGATGGCACCATGTCATTCCTCGACTCACTCCTGGTGAAGAAAGATGGCACCATGTCATTCCTCGACTCACTCCTGGTGAAGAAAGATGGCACTATGTCATTCCTCGACTCACTCCTGATGAAGAAAGATGGCACGATATTATTCCTCGACTCACTCCTGGTGAAGAAAGATGGCACTATGTCATTCCTCGACTCACTCCTTGTTAAGAAAGATGGCACTATGTCATTCCTCGACACATTCCTGGTGTAGAAAGATGGCACTATGTCATTCCTCGACTCACTCCTGGTGAAGAAAGATGGCACTATGTCATTCCTCGACTCACTCCTTGTTAAGAAAGATGGCACCATGTCATTCCTCGACTCACTCCTGGTGAAGAAAGATGGCACCATGTCATTCCTCGACTCACTCCTGGTGAAGAAAGATGGCACTATGTCATTCCTCGACTCACTCCTTGTTAAGAAAGATGGCACCATGTCATTCCTCGACTCACTCCTGGTGAAGAAAGATGGCACTATGTCATTCCTCGACTCACTCCTGGTGAAGAAAGATGGCACTATGTCATTCCTCGACTCACTCCTTGTTAAGAAAGATGACACTATGTCATTCCTCGACTCACTCCTGGTGAAGAAAGATGGCACTATGTCATTCCTCGACTCACTCCTGGTGAAGAAAGATGGCACTATGTCAGTCCTCGACTCACTCCTGGTGAAGAAAGATGGCACTATGTCATTCCTCGACTCACTCCTTGTTAAGAAAGATGGCACCATGTCATTCCTCGACTCACTCCTTGTTAAGAAAGATGGCACCATGTCATTCCTCGACTCACTCCTGGTGAAGAAAGATGGCACCATGTCATTCCTCGACTCACTCCTGGTGAAGAAAGATGGCACTATGTCATTCCTCGACTCACTCCTGATGAAGAAAGATGGCACGATGTTATTCCTCGACTCACTCCTGGTGAAGAAAGATGGCACTATGTCATTCCTCGACTCACTCCTTGTTAAGAAAGATGGCACTATGTCATTCCTTGACTCACTCCTGGTGAAGAAAGATGGCACTATGTCATTCCTCGACTCACTCCTGATGAAGAAAGATGGCACGATGTTATTCCTCGACTCACTCCTGGTGAAGAAAGATGGCACTATGTCATTCCTCGACTCACTCCTTGTAAAGAAAGATGGCACTATGTCATTCCTCGACTCACTCCTGATGAAGAAATATGGCACGATGTCATTCCTCGACCCACTCCTGGTGAAGAAAGATGGCACCATGTCATTCCTCGACTCACTCCTTGTTAAGAAAGATGGCACCATGTCATTCCTCGACTCACTCCTGGTGAAGAAAGATGGCACTATGTCATTCCTCGACTCACTCCTGGTGAGGAAAGATGGCACTATGTCATTCCTCGACACATTCCTGGTGAAGAAAGATGGCACTATGTCATTCCTCGACTCACTCCTGGTGTAGAAAGATGACACTATGTCATTCCTCGACTCACTCCTTGTGAAGAAAGATGACACTATGTCATTCCTCGACTCACTCCTTGTTAAGAAAGATGACACTATGTCATTCCTCGACTCACTCCTGGTGAAGAAAGATGGCACTATGTCATTCCTCGACTTACTCCTGGTGTAGAAAGATGGCACTATGTCATTCCTCCACTCACTCCTGGTGTAGAAAGATGGCACTATGTCATTCCTCGACTCACTCCTGGTGAAGAAAGATGGCACTATGTCATTCCTCGACTCACTCCTGGTGTAGAAAGATGGCACTATGTCATTCCTCGACTCACTCCTGGTGAAGAAAGATGGCACTATGTCATTCCTCGACTCACTCCTTGTTAAGAAAGATGGCACCATGTCATTCCTCGACTCACTCCTTGTTAAGAAAGATGGCACCATGTCATTCCTCGACTCACTCCTGGTGAAGAAAGATGGCACTATGTCATTCCTCGACTCACTCCTGATGAAGAAAGATGGCACGATGTTATTCCTCGACTCACTCCTGGTGAAGAAAGATGGCACTATGTCATTCCTCGACTCACTCCTTGTTAAGAAAGATGGCACTATGTCATTCCTTGACACACTCCTGGTGTAGAAAGATGGCACTATGTCATTCCTTGACACACTCCTGGTGTAGAAAGATGGCACTATGTCATTCCTCGACTCACTCCTTGTTAAGAAAGATGGCACTATGTCATTCCACGACTCACTCCTGGTGAAGAAAGATGGCACTATGTCATTCCTTGACTCACTCCTGGTGAAGAAAGATGGCACTATGTCATTCCTCGACTCACTCCTGATGAAGAAAGATGGCACGATGTCATTCCTCGACCCACTCCTGGTGAAGAAAGATGGCACTATGTCATTCCTCGACTCACTCCTGGTGAAGAAAGATGGCACTATGTCATTCCTCGACTCACTCCAGGTGAAGAAAGATGGCACTATGTCATTCATCGACTCACTCATGGGGAAGAAAGATGGCACTATGTCATTCCTCAACTAACTCCAGGTGAAGAAAGATGACACTATGTCATTCCTCGACACACTCCTGGTGAAGAAAGATGGCACTATGTCATTCCTCGACTCACTCCAGGTGAAGAAAGATGGCACTATGTCATTCCTCGACTCACTCCTGGTGAAGAAAGATGGCACTATGTCATTCCTCGACTCACTCCTGGTGAAGAAAGATGGCACCATGTCATTCCTCGACTCACTCCTGGTGAAGAAAGATGGCACTATGTCATTCCTCGACTCACTCCTTGTTAAGAAAGATGGCACTATGTCATTCCTCGACTCACTCCTGATGAAGAAAGATGGCACGATGTCATTCCTCGACTCACTCCTGGTGAAGAAAGATGGCACTATGTCATTCCTCGACCCACTCCTTGTTAAGAAAGATGGTACTATGTCATTCCTCGACTTACTCCTGGTGAAGAAAGATGGCACTATGTCATTCCTCGACTCACTCCTGGTAAAGAAAGATGGCACTATGTCATTCCTCGACTCACTCCTGGTAAAGAAAGATGGCACTATGTTATTCCTCGACACACTCCTGGTGAAGAAAGATGGCACTATGTCATTCCTCGACTCACTCCTGGTGAAGAAAGATGGCACTATGTCATTCCTCCACACACTCCTTGTAAAGAAAGATGGCACTATGTCATTCCTCGACTTACTCCTGGTGAAGAAAGATGGCACTATGTCATTCCTCGACTCACTCCTGGTGAAGATATAGATGTGAAACTATTGTCACACAAGATCAAGTCAAAAAAATAGAATCATCACATCTATAGCGCTGTGAAAAGATGTGGATACCCGACTAGGCAGTCCAGAAAGTTAACAACGGGCTTAGGGAAAGTGGAGAAAATAAAAGGAGGCGGAACACAAAAGACAATACGACAGGGTAGGTATTATGTCACATGTCGAAATCACCACATACACAAGTTGTTTTCCATTTCATGTGTTTATTGTTCATCACAATTGACATTTGTCTGCAAACATATCGGAAAAACATTCAGTTCCTCGCAGACAATATAATTAACAAATCATGATAAAACTAATCAAAGAATGATTGTATTCAATAAATCACGCTAATCACATTTTTCATACAATTACATATACTCATTCATTTCATGTACGTTCAGATTACATATATACTTATATATACCTGTCATAAAATACCCTGAGTGACAGTATGTTATAATACGACAGTAGTTTTCAATGTAATCCCCAACAACAGTACAACTCACCCTAATTATACATAAGTAAGGTAAAGATGGGCATTCACCGTTACATTTTCTTGTTATGATTCGATTTCAACAACCTGTGATAACAAATATACAAGTGTTCATTCACACACTAACAATGTAAGTAAATGCAAATTTCAACATTATAAAATACAACATAAATCAAATTTACTAATCTCCGGGATTCGATCTCATAAGTACGCGACTTGGATTCAATTATATTTAAATCATCAAATTGAAACGTACATAACACATACAATAACCCATTAACATATGACTAGGATAAATTATTAACTCGATCATTCAATCGTTCAAGTTCTTATAAGTCATCAATTCATTTAGACAATAGCAATCACAGTAATGTTTTCACCTCAGACCCGAAAACATGTACAAATGGATTGGAGTTTTCAAAATGTTTTGAAAATAAAGTAACATTCTGTTTTGAAAGATAATAGACAAAACCGAAGTGAATATATTTCTTGAAAGTGAACTTAAAGAAAGGTTTTACATGAACGAACCCTTCGCCACACATCCTTAGGTTGCGCCGTTTGAAGATACAAAATCTCGCAACAGATAGCATAAAATTTACAAAATAAAAATCCACAAACTTTGGCTTTTCAATATGTAGCCGTTTCAGGAGAACACACAATCTCTTGAACGCCAGAGTTTCTAGTCCAGGTGTTTATTAATATAAGATGGAAGCCTACAATTAAATAAAGTACTAATAATACCAATGGACAGGATAATTGTAGGAAATAAATAGATAATAAGAGATAGAATATACTTTTACATGAATATTATAATATAAATGAAGATATTATTACACTATTATAATATTACTACATATCAACAGTATACTGGTTAGTCTATCTTACCAGGTTCCAGGGGATGACAGGCCAACCGCCCAGCTCCATGCCATAGGTACAAGTGAGAGTGAAAGGGATTGAGGTGTGTGAGGGCATGTGGCTGCGCATGCGCCTTCGAGTATTCTCGAGATGCATGCACAGTCACAGGTGATTGATACTCATACATTCCACTCTCTCAATCAAGCGACACTAACATGCACACATGGAGAGGCTAGGCCCGGATTATGTATTGAGTAATATATATAATACAACTATATACAACTGTATAAATATATACACAGTCTACATACTTCCCTGCTGAGTGAAATGACTCCAGGCATTTTCAATTCTAGATAAATTCCAAATTACTAATATTCAAATGTAATGGAAAACTAGTTTGAACCAACATCATTGTTCCAGCACATGAGATGACACCCAAGTGGAAACTATGCAATTATATCATGTTACACTAAATATATTGAAGCCATCGAGGTGCTTTAACTTGTTGAAGCGATACCTATGTTTTCAAAATATTAAGTTCATTAAACTGGTAAACATAACTATATAGTATCATTTTTACAAATGATAGGTTATGAATACTATCCAGGGCATGGGATTTATTATGGACGTCCTATGTACCAATTACCCTATATATTGCATGTTATGATGTAACTTTGCCTACTGGGTCCAGGGACAATATATATCACTCCAAGCTGCACTTTTACAAGTACTTCGGATACATCCCATTATAACTCACAGAACTGGTAAACAAAACAGTCTAATCTAAATCTAAATATATCAAAGGAACTGATCAAGTTGGGATCCAAGGGAGACAATCCATAACAGTTATGAAGCTGTTATTACCCAATGAGGACCATTAGACCAATTTAGGTTTAAAATATTACAGGATATAAAGATAAAAACACACAAATCTCTGATCTAATAGTGGAGAGGTTGGGGATACCCCTACCGGTCTCCTTAGACCAAACTGATTCAATTAAAATATACATGAATACTTAAAACATAGTAAGGATAATCGTACATATTTCCTAAAGATTTGTACTGTTACGTTACTGTTATACGAATACCTCATTGTCATTGCCACTTACAGCCTGTACGGGAAATATCCAGTTTCCATAGCGATCTGGAGGTTTACGGGCACGATTTGAACGCCGTACTTCCGGAATTTCAAAACCAGAAGTGTTTTCCTCCTGAATACTAGTTTCATTGTTATCACTATGGAAATACTCAGGGTTAGGAACAGATAAATCCATGATACCAGCTGGATTAGTGAAATCCGATTCATTTATGACCGGTATCGTGTCTGATTCATCAGCAACTGTCGCCAATGTTCCCGAGTCAAGACTTGGCTCATTAAACCCTTGCTGTGCAGCTGGTGAATTTCCCTGTCGCTGCTGGTGATGCCTTCGTCGCCTCAGAGTTGTGGTGATTTCATCCTCAGACTCTGATTCTGTGTCTGACGATGATGATGCTGATCCTGGTTTTGTTTGAGTAGGGGGAACTGACTTTTTACTGTTTCCCTTGCGGTTTTGCAGTTTAGAGGGATCTCCCACAGGAATTGTGTTAAATGGGAGGAGCATGTTTCTGTGCAGGGTCCTGCGAGGTCCCTCACCAGATTCTAGCTTTACCTCGTACACAGGAATATCACTATTAGGTATATTAGAGACCAAATAGGGTTCCCGATCCCAACGATCTGCCAGTTTGTGTTTCCCCTTGAGGCCGACCTTCCTAGTGAGGACTCTGTCGCCAACCTCAAGCCTAGACTCATGTATAGACCGGTCATACCGGTGTTTATTCTGAGCAGCTTGCTTGGACGCCTCAGTCTGGGCTGCTTTATAAGCATACTCCATCCTTTTTCGCAGTTTGCTAACATAGGAGGGGTGGTCCCCTGCTCCCTGCTGACCAGGGTCAGTACCAAAAAAGGCATCAACCGATAATCGAGGGTGCCAACCGAACATGAGATAGTGGGGGGAATAGCCGGTGGCACCACTCTTAGTGGCGTTATATGCCTGAACTAGTGGTGCTATGTAAGACTTCCAGTCGGTCTTTTTCTCATCCTCTAGGGTAGCTAACATACTGAGGAGAGTTCTGTTGAACCGTTCAGCAGAGCCATTACCCATAGGGTGGTAAGGAGTAGTCCTGGTTTTCTTAACCCCTGCAAGCTTGCAGAGTTCTGCTATAACTTTGGACTCAAAGTTACGACCCTGATCACTATGCAATCTTTCAGGAAAGCTGTAAATTGCAATGAAATGCTCATACAGTGCTTTAGCTGTAGTGTGTGCTTTCTGATTGCGACAAGGTATAGCCTGGGCATACCTTGTAAAGTGGTCAGTAATGACTAACACATCCTCATAGCCACCTTTGGACTTGTCCACCCCGAGGAAGTCAATACAGACTAACTCCATGGGTCTGGACGTCACAATAGGAATCAACTCAGCAACAGCTTTCACTGGTGTCTTACGTAAAACACAGCGTTCACAACCCTCGACTTTACTGTCTACATCTTTCCCTAGACCTGGCCAATAGAAACGCTGACGTGCTAACCAGAGTGTTCTTTCTTTACCCTGATGACCTGCATCATCATGTACACCCTTTAGGGCGAGGGAATGGTATTTCTCTGGCAACACCAGCTGTTTCACATCTCGACCGTCTAGAGAAGCGGTTCTATACAGAATCCCATCCCAGAGACTCAACTTATTCCAGAGACTCAACTTATTCCAAGTCCTCATCAGCTTCTGGACATATGGGGATTCACTTCTGAGTGTTTTCCCCCTGGGATGAAAACCGGTTCTCAAGAGCTCTGAAACTCTAGCTATGTCTCCATCATCCTTTTGTTCTTTCTGCCAATCAATTGTACCTAGCGTATCAGATAAAACTGCACACTCACTGGCCACATGAGGCACAGCTTCACCCACTACACAATCCATTAATGGGGCAACAGTGATAGCAGATTGGCAAATAGCCTTGACAACATCCGGATTCATTTGAGACATGCGTGAGAGACCGTCCGCATCAGCATTATTTTTCCCAGGTCTATAATGTAAGGTAAAATTGTAATTGGCCAATGCAGCTACCCAACGGTGACTGGTTGCATCCAGCTTAGCCTTACCCAGCACATAAGTCAGAGGATTATTGTCAGTGACAACCTGAAACGTATTACCATAGAGGTAATCGTGGCATTTGTCTGTGACTGCCCATTTAAGAGCCAAAAACTCTAACTTATGAGCCGGATAATTCCGCTCATTGGGTCTCAAGCTGCGGCTTGCGTATGCAATCACTTTCTCTACACCATCTTGTTTTTGATAGAGCACAGCACCCAAACCGAGTGCACAAGCATCTGTATGGACAATGAATGGCTTCGAGAAATCCGCATAAGCTAGAATAGGAGGATTCACCAGTTTCTCTTTAACAGTGCCAAAAGCTGCCTGCTGAGGCTCACCCCACACCCACTCAGCAGCTTTCTTGGGTTTTGACTTAGATTTAGGCTTAGGTTTAGCCTTTGATTTCCTTGTCAAATCATGACCCTGTAAGAGTTTGTTGAGGGGTTGAACAACTTTAGAAAAGTCTTTGATGAAGCGTCTATAGTAGCCGCTAAACCCCAGAAACTGGCGTAACTCCTTTATATTCTTTGGCGGAGGCCATATTTTTACAGACGACACCTTTTCAGGATCTGTCGCTATACCTTTTTCTGAGACAACATGTCCAAGATATGTAACTGATGTCTTGAAGAATTCACATTTTGAGGGTTTTAATTTGAGGCCGTGTTTCACTAGTCTGGCAAAAACTGACTCTAACCTGGTAAGGTGTTCGTCAAAGGTTCTGGAAAAAATTAGAATGTCGTCTAGGAAGATAAGACATTCCTTGAGGTGCATATCACCCATGCATTTCTCCATGAGACGCTGAAAACACGCCGGAGCACAACTCAAACCAAAACCCATTCTGTTTGTCTCCCAGAAACCCAGGTTACCAACAGAAAAAGCTGTCTTTGGTTTGTCAGACTCCTCAACTTCAACCTGCCAGTATCCAGACCTTAAGTCAAGTTTTGAAAAAAAACGTGACCCGATCAGACTGTCAACTGTATCGTCAAAGCGAGGTAGCATATAAGCATCCTTACGCGTGCGCGAGTTCAGCATACGGTAGTCTATACAGAATCGTAAAGACCCGTCCTTTTTCCGTACTAACACTACATTAGAACTATAAGGACTACTCGATTCTCTTATGACACCCGCATCATGCATCTCCTTGACATGCTGACGGACCTCCTCATACATACCAGGCGGTATTTTGCGATAGGGTTGTTTAAATGGTCTATCGTCTATGAGGTCAATGCGATGTTTCACAAGATCCGTACAACCAAAGTCAAAAGGACTGGTTGAAAAAGCATTTTTCCAGTTACCTAGAACTTGACGTGCCCTCAACAGTTGCTCGTCGGTAAGGTTCTCATAGTCAATTACTATGCCTAGTTCCTCAGGAACAGATTTGACATTTGTTTAGTGTCAGCTGGTAGGTCTGAAGCCAAATTATCCACTACTTTTACTGGGTTAGCAGTGCAAATAATACTTTTTGGCTTAATAGTAACAGATTTACCCGTTACATTACATACCTTTACAGGAATTTTCACACTTGACACATTGTTATGAACCTTAATGACACGAGGACAAACTGTATATTTCAGGTCAGAGTTAATGGTATTCTCAGTAACAAGATTTTGTATATCTGGATCAAGTCCCCTTGCTATGCCAGTAATAACCATGGACTCATAAGGAGCCAAAGTGATTTGTTTCCTGCTCAAGGTTTTCACAGAGTAGGAGCAAGTTATACTGGACACAGCAATTTCCCATTCTGATGGTAAAATGACGTCATCCAAGGCTAATGATTTTACGACACGTATTACATTAGTACCTAACAGCGCTGGACACTGCTGGTTATACTCTGTATCTGGCACAACAAGTAACAACACGTCAAAACTAGCAGAAGACAAAAATGATAGACTGACAGTACATTCAATGTAGCCTAAATAATTCAAGAGTGAGCCATTAGCGACTCTAACCTCTAACCCCAAGGAATTAAGTTCCTGTAATGGAGGTTTTTCTGTTAGACTATTATAAAATGAAACAGATATGGTGGAAATCATTGAACCACTATCAATAAAACCTTTGACCTCTTGACCTTGAATAGTACTGAGGGCCTCGTTAGATGGTCCCAAAAGCTTATCCATTAACTCAGTACTGTGGCCACTCGCCATATGACCGGCCTCTGTTTGACCACATTCAGAGACCGCTACTCTTTTGGGTCAGACTTTTGATCTTTTTTTCCATGACCTTTGTTACCCTTGTAACCTTTGCCATGACCTCGACCTCTGTAGCCTGATTTCGATCTCTGATCATCTCTATCTGATGTGGTTTTACCAAGTTTGGAAAGTATTTGATCAAATTTGGACTCAAGATTAGAGGACATTTTTTCCTCCAGTGCCTTCAACTTTTTGTCCAACTCTTTACTAAGGTCGGTAGTGCACTGTTGGTCAACCTCACAATTGACAGCATGACTTTGACCCTTTTTTTTATTGTCTTGCTTGTCAGTACTATCCTGCCTACCTGCTACACCAGATTCTGACAGAGAAATTTCCTTATCAACAATGCGTATCTCGCGTAAAAGCTCATCAAAGTTCATTAATGAGTCATATTTATGTCGTGTCTGACTCTTTAGCCTATCTGAACGCAATGATGTCCAGAACTTATGCCTAAGCATATCATTTCTGGATGACGACTGGAGAGAACCATTGTCAATGGCTGTCTGCAACAGGGTTTCTAATCTGCACCCAAAATCGGTAACAGACTCGCCTTGTCTCTGCGACGAGTTAAAAAACTCTTGCATAAGCATACCATGGGTAGATATATCTCCGAACAATGTGTCCAGCTTACGGAGTATATCTGTAATGGTAGGTCTCTCCCCCAGAGAGATAAGTATTCTTCTGGCGGTTCCCCTTAGCGAGCGACGTACTGCTTGCACTAAAGTACTTGGAGAAACCTCTTCATCTCCATGCAAGCAACGGATCTCGTAACGCCATTCCTGATAGGTTACCTCCCCTTTTGGTGGAGGTTCAGTACCAGAAAATATGGGGATTTTGGGAAAATTATGGGAAACTCGACCCGAGTTGGTTTCATCAAGACCAGTATTATGTTGTGAAAATACTGAACTGGTCCTATCTCTCGATAAGAGAGGTATTTGACTTGAGGGCTTAGGAGTGGTAAAACTAATCTCCTCCTTAACAGGCACTATGCGGTATTTACCAGAGGCAAGTAAACGTCTCAACATCTCCTCCTCTGAGAGTGTATTCCCCTTAGTAAAAGGGTTTCCTATACCCCTACATGGGCGCCATTTGTAGCCGTTTCAGGAGAACACACAATCTCTTGAACGCCAGAGTTTCTAGTCCAGGTGTTTATTAATATAAGATGGAAGCCTACAATTAAATAAAGTACTAATAATACCAATGGACAGGATAATTGTAGGAAATAAATAGATAATAAGAGATAGAATATACTTTTACATGAATATTATAATATAAATGAAGATATTATTACACTATTATAATATTACTACATATCAACAGTATACTGGTTAGTCTATCTTACCAGGTTCCAGGGGATGACAGGCCAACCGCCCAGCTCCATGCCATAGGTACAAGTGAGAGTGAAAGGGATTGAGGTGTGTGAGGGCATGTGGCTGCGCATGCGCCTTCGAGTATTCTCGAGATGCATGCACAGTCACAGGTGATTGATACTCATACATTCCACTCTCTCAATCAAGCGACACTAACATGCACACATGGAGAGGCTAGGCCCGGATTATGTATTGAGTAATATATATAATACAACTATATACAACTGTATAAATATATACACAGTCTACAAATAAGACCGAAAAGGATCATTGTCTCGTATTTTATTGAATTCAAAACCGCAACATCCGCCTTAGAAAAATGATCCTCAATCAAACTAATAAGATACTTATTGAATTTTTTAAACTTGGGCACTCAATGAAAAGTTGAATGATGTTTTCCGTTCGCCCCTCACAAACCGGACATATATCAGTATCACGCATGTTGAAACGAAATAGTGTGTCACCCGTGAAAATGACATTATGAGAAACTTTGAAATGAACTTCAACACACTCACTCGGGTAATAAGATGCATTCACGATTTGAAAAACAAGTTTCAATTCAAAATTGGGGAAAATACCGGACCAGTACTCAATTGACACCGGCTTAGTGAAAGCACGCCGCACGAGCGATTTGTAGATTTCACGTGTAGTCCGCGGGACAAACCGCGTGCCTACATCGTTTATTATTAGAGGACAAGGATATATACCGTTACCCGATATCGGATTACAGTGTTGTTCAATTGTATTAACACAAGTTTGTGGTAAACATTCTTTAATGGATGAATAAGTGGCCATGGTTTCTATCGCTGGATATAATTCGTGGATTATTTCAGTAATGGCCGATTTGGAGAGGAAACCCGGAACACACTCGTAAGTAAAATAGTTCAACTGTATCAAGCCTGCATCTTTGATAAGTTTGTTATTTAAAGTTTTTCTATTTTCAGCAACCATAGTGTTACAAAAAACACGTTGACAATATATTTGTTGGACATCTATATTAAAATCTAAAAATTCACGACACTGCGACCTCGCAGATAACATTTCCTGATAGAATGTAGGAATAGTTGCTAACTGCACGGCTGTTATAATCACAACGCAGGCCCAGATGCCCAATTTCATACCATCAATATTAGATAAGAAATGTTTACATGTTTCATGCCATAACGTAAATACATTTTCATTGCTATACAGTAACCTGAAAGCCTGTTGCTTTAAATCAATATCCGAAATTGGCAAACCAACCAGTGATAACCAGGTCGGGGAGAAGTCCTGATTTCACTATTATAGTGGTATACCACTATAATAGCTATATATAGCTATATAAACAGTAACAAATTGAAGCATTTTCGCCAGAAAAGTCATACCTGACAAAAAGCGAGAGTTATGGTCGGTAGGCACATAATCCATGTCCTTGGTTGTTACGATAACTGTGTTAAAAGTGAAATTTCACCTGTGCATTTTTCTGTAAAATTTCTTGTTTTGTAACGGGAAATTGCAATTTCTGTTTCATTTGCCTATTTCTTGATATATAATTCATCTGAACGTACAACAATCTGTAATTTTCCCAATCCAAACAGAGCCGCTGCAACCGGAAGGGAAGTTACGCAACATTTTTCTTTTTTTCCCCCGACGCTGGAGATGATAACAATCATTCTGATCTATTAGAGTTACTTCCCTTTTCCCGTTCGGTTATTATAGAGATTGAAAAACGGCGAATTCACAGAAAATGCACAGGTGAAATTTTAATTTTATTGCCGGTATTGTAACAACCAAGCACGTGGATTATGTACCTACCGACCATAACTCTCGCTTTTTGTCAGGTATGACTTTTCTGGCGAAAATGCTTCAATTTGTTACTGTTTATATAGCTATATATAGCTATTATAGTGGTATACCACTATAATAGTGAAATCAGGACTTCTCCCCGACCTGATAACAAGTGTACAAGTGTTCAATCCGATATTAACAATGTGAGTAAATGCACATTTCGACATTATAAAATACAAAATAAATAAAATTTACTAATCTCAAGGATTCGATCTCAAAAGTACGAGACTTGGATTCAATTATAAAGCTACTTTTTATGGGAGGCGTGCCTCACATTATAGCATCAGCTATAGGATTTCATTGCGGAACCAATCGTTTGGTACCTCAAGCGGCTATCTCCGTAATCACGGGAGACAACTCGTACATACCGACACAATACACAACCAATTTATCTCGATAGTAGATCTATATTTTGAATGTTGTAATTGTTTATTATAATTCTCATAAAATCCCCCGAAAGAAATATATTTCATTTTACATCGACTTTGAATGCCACCAGAGCCTATTAATTATAACAAAAACATCATATCTACACATAATATAGGCACACAAGTGTACTCGGTCAGTTAGTAGGCCAGCTAGTACCCAGGAGACAGACGGTCGAATATTTTACGCGTATCTGATTGTAAGTAAAAACCAACGACCTGCATGAATGAGAAAATAAAAAGATAAAGATGGATTTTTATTGAAGAGATATTTGATTTTCAACCGCCACATAATGTGTTTATATTTTTATAGGGACGTTTACGCCTTCCATGTTACAATCACCTACGAGATGTGGCGTCAAAACCTCTCGCTTTCATTATATTTCCATTCACAGTTTTTATGCATTTATGAAAAATATCAAGACTTCAAATAAAGTGCTATTACACGAAAAATTATATATTTGAGACGTCTGGTGGTAGCCTGTTATCAAAAATTCATCGCAGAGTTCCAAGTGCGAGAAGGGTTGGCAACCGGTATACTCGGTACAAGAACCGTACCGACATTCGTTTCACAAAATACCGGTATTTGCAAGAATAAAAACATTAAAATCTGACGTAAAAATCTCGACAAAACAGTTATTTTGTTCAGTTGTTTCAATCACTTACTAAAATGATGTGTCAACTTCACCGCTATTTTCTATGTAAACATCTATCATAGCTTTACTTGTAGTTTCGTATCCATATGTCTCATTTTTGTTGTGTGTGTTGAAAAGTCGAAATCAGAAATCAATAACTTACAAAAGATTTAATTGTCTCTTTAGATGTCATATTTCATATTTTTGTATCAAAATATGTAATTAAATCAACGACCACGTGATCCGTCTGTTCACGTCTGATCACATTATCAATCAGTCAAAATGGGAGCGCCTTTTGGATACGGGCTTCATCCGAAACTCTGTAGTGTGATGTTTGTCACTAGAGTATTTATCAACACGAATTAAAGGCAAGTTGCTTACAAGTTGTTAATCTGTTTGTTCACATGTTTACCTTATTTTTTCTTTAATTACTTAGGACTAAACTTTGTTTACCGTAAATTACGAATAACGTTAGTGATTCAGAGCCTGATCAGACTGCATCATTAGAACGAAGTCATACCCTTCCTACACTGCTCTGAGACAGACATATTGTCGTCCAGATCTACGTTATCGCAGCTAGTATTTCATAAAAAAAAACCATGTATCATGGGTCAGTGATAGTATGCTGAAATCCAATCGTTTATCTTATAAAGCTAACAAAACTATCGCATCTGTTAGTCGTAGTGGTCATTCCGACATTCGTGATGTTTACACCGACTGTACTCTTCCCTCACAAAGAATATACAGAATTTGGAATTTCTGGGATAAGATTTACTGCAGTGGGTTATAGTATGAATAATAAAGACTCATACCCCCTGTGATATTTTTGTCGCCCAACAAGCCCCTTAATTTAGGCAAAACCCCCTTGAAATAATCATCAAACTCTCTTATTGGTCATGTAAAAAGTATAACATGTACATAAAAGGATACTTTTGAAACTGATAAGATTTATTGTTTTAATTTCATTTTCTGTTTGCACTTGATTTTCTGATATATGTAAGTGAGACATTGCTTTCATGTTATTGTTTGAAAACAAAGTAGTCATCACATGTAAATATCTTGAATGGTTCTACATTGTTATCTTTATTTGTAAGCTATGGGTGATTTACCAGATTATGGTAATGCTCAAAAACAAAAGCATAGGTTTTTCAGTAACACTACAGTAATTGAATCATTTGCGTATCTTTGAATATTGGCCTTTAAATCTTCTGTTGAAAATATGCACAACAATCTGCGGGCTATCGCATATATGGACAGCCATTTTAGGATGAAATACCAAAAATACTAAGCACTGTTTCTTATCACTTAAGTACTTGTTACTTAAGTGTGTTTTTTACTGTAGGTGACAGTGTATTTCTTGGCTCTTAATCAAGTGCAAAAGACATTGCGAGAGTTACATTTACTCGTATTTTAGTGTTTCGACCTAGTGATGTAAATATTATAATGGCGATATCTACTGCTATTAACAAAGTCATCGGCACTTTTAAGGCTGAAAAGACACAAGATATCCCAGAGTAATCTTGGCGACCACCATTGAATAATCTTTATATGTTCCATGTCAGATTAATCTTCTCTCTATTTTCCCTTCCTCTTACTAATCTGTGTAAATTGAGAAACATCCCTCCAGTACTTTTCAAACAAGGGGAACCTATATATGAAATTTGAGATTTAGCAATAATGACTGTCTGTCGGCCATGTTGTTTTCCGACTGGTCCCAAAATGCAATATGCATAACTAAGGACCAAGGGCAACCTACAAATGAAATTTGAGAAAGATCCCTTCAGTACTTTCTAAGAAACAGCGATAACAAACTTCAATTGTCAAAATCCAAGATGGCTGACTGTCGGCCATGTTTTTTTTCTGACTAGTCCCAAAATGCAATATGCATAACAAAGGACCAAGGGGAACCTACATATGAAATTTGAGAAAGATCCCTTCTGTACTTTCCGAGAAATAGCGATAACAATCTTCAATTGTCAAAATACAAGATGGCTGCCTGTTGGTCATGTTGTTTTCCGACTGGTCCCAAAATTCAATATGCGTAACAAAGGACCAAGGGGAACCTACATATGAAATTTGAGAAAGATCCTATCAGTACTTTATGAGAAATAGTGGTAACAAACTTCAATTGTCAAAATCCAAGATGGCTGCCTGTCGGCCATGTTGTTTCCCGACTAGTCCCAAAATGCAATATGCATAACTAAGGACCAATGGCAACCTAGAAATGAAATTTGAGAAAGATCCCTTCAGTACTTTCTGAGAAACAGCGATAACAAGCTTCAATTGTCAAAATCCAAGATGGCTGACTGTCGGCCATGTATTTTTTCTGACTAGTCCTCAAATGCAATATGCATAACAAGGGACCAAGGAGAATCTACATATCAAATTTGAGAAAGATCCCATCTGTACTTTCTGAGAAATAGCGGTAACAAACTTCAATTGTCAAAATCCATGTCGGCCATGTTGTTTTCCGACTGGTCCCAAAATGCAATATGCATAACTAAGGACCAAGGGCAACCTACAAATGAAATTTGAGAAAGATCCCTTCAGTACTTTCTAAGAAACAGCGATAACAAACTTCAATTGTCAAAATCCAAGATGGCTGACTGTCGGCCATGTTATTTTTCTGACTAGTCCCAAAATGCAATATGCCTAACAAGGGACCAAGGAGAACCTACATATTAAATTTGAGAAAGATCCCATCTGTACTTTCTGAGAAATAGCGGTAACAAACTTCAATTGTCAAAATCCAAGTCGGCCATGTTGTTTTCCGACTGGTCCCAAAATGCAATATGCATAACTAGGGACCAAGGGCAACCTACGTATGAAATTTGAGAAAGATCCCTTCAGTACTTTCTGAGAAATAGCGATAACAAGAATTATTGCGGACGGACGGACCACGGACGCAGGGCGATTTGAATAGCCCACCATCTGATGATGGTGGGCTAATAAATGGACAAATATGTTTTAGCCAACTCTCGAAAACGTTTTAGAACATTTGAATTTATGTCGGTAGTTAACTCCTGTAACGTATGCAGACATACAGCGTACAATGTGTCTGTCAAAGGTATTGTTCAAAACTGTAAAACTTCTGTCATTGTAGAGATGAAACATATATATATATATATATACACACACATTTATGCTGACAATGTTATTATAATACAGTATGTACAGGATTAACAAAATATGATCCTTTGACAGGCGGCTCATAATACAAAAAACACAATATAAATCATCATAATTATAATTGTATAGCTCTATTTTTTCGTTGAAAGAACATTGTTTGTGTTTGGTATTTCCATTGATCATTTAATTCATACTCAAAAGTTGTAACTATGACTATGTGCTGTCATGTATTCAACATATCAACAATTACATGTGTTCTTGTTATTTCTGTTTCAAATTGAATTACAGGTATACTTAAGTGCACAGATTACGTCTTAAATGTAAAAATACATTGTAAATGTTGAATAAAAATTTAACCTGTCATGTTAAAGAATATTTATAGAACCATATGAATAACAATACTATTCTAATACACAACAGTATAATTGACAGTTGTTTGTAGATCAGTGTAATAATTAGTCTTTGATAATGCAATTCAATAGTACTAGTCTCTGTGAACTGGACAAGTGGAAGTTTGAAACTTAATTGGACAGTTAAGACCGTCATCAGGATGGTTAAAAGCATTATGTTCATCAGGACGGTTTAAACACCTAACTATGAATGTTAACTACTAAAACAGAAATTTGTTTGAAACACTTAAGTAGAAATGTTTAACAACCTAACTAAAAGTGTTGACTTTAAACACTTAAGTGGATATGTTTAAATACTTTAGTAGAAGTTTGTTTGAAACTTCAATATGGTTAAAACCATTGTGTACATCAAGACAGTTAAACCATTACACTGTGTGTCCATCAGGATTGAAAACCATTTCATCTAATTGGCTTTAAACTCTTGAGAAGAAACGTTAAACTACTCAAAACCTCACTCTTGAATGTATCTATCAACAATCATGTTGATATCAGTTTAATTTCTCTTCTTGCTTTATTTCAAATATCACCTTTTCATCTGACTAACGCCTCCCTCAGTACTTTCAGTACTTTGATTTATCTTAAAAATAAAATTTTAATATCCCAGATAAAGGGCCTCAGTGGTTGGGGCCCCTGAGGTTCCTCGCAGTTCAAACAAAGATAAACAAAAAATGCATCATAAGAAAGACATAATTAAAATATCACAGAATTTTTGTCAGGCAGCTTTCAACATGAATAAAGGCAGGTGACGTACATGTATACACGTATTATATACTCAAAAACTCACAGTAACACCATCAAAATCGACAGAAACCAGTCTATTATCGTTAACAAAATATTTCTTAAAAAGCTTCATGTTATCCCGATTGCGATAATATGTGAAAATAGAAGAATTTTTTTTTTTCACTTAAATTTAAAAAATCACAACATTGGACCATTTCCTTCACTGAGCATCATCATATGCCTACGCTTATGAATGCAAAACCTCGCCACACTAAGAATGAAATCAGCAAAATACCCATTCACATATTTCCATTTCTCACTAAAACCCAGAATAATAAGTCCTTCATAATTAAGTGAGCTAGCATTATCAGGACCTACTTTCGAAAACAGATTCTCCAATATTTCAACCATAAAAGCTTTTAAATCTGATCGTTCTGGACAGTATACAAACAGATGAAATACATCTTCTGACTGTGTCTGACAAACCAGACAATCAGCCGAATCCGAAATACCGCACCTTAGAAGTTTCTGTCTGGTAAAAATCGCATTATGAACAACTTTATAGTGCAGTTCAACACATTCGACCGGATAATGAGGCACGTGTACAGCTCGAAAAATAGTATCCACCCGTTGGGCCGGAAAACTACTCGACCAGGACGACAACGCGGCCGGTGTTGTAAAGTGCATTCTTACCAGCAACAATGTTATACATTGCACCATTTCGTGTGTTATCATATACATTGTACTTAGAAATAATTAACGATGATTCGTGTATTGCTGCAGGATATACAACGAGGACAAGGATATTATGCAATTAAATTAATAACGAAGGCCGCAGGCCTGAGTTATTAATTAGAATTGCAAAATATCCGAGTCCGAGTTGTATATCCTGCAACAATACACGAGTCAAAGTTGATTATTTCTATTCTACCATGTACTGTTTAGTTCTGAGATCGACCTCTTTCTAATAGAAAAACAGCAAAGAAACCCCAAGAAAACCTTGTAATTTATTTCTTGAGTATTGCATTATTTGCTGATGAAATATACAGGCAATACAGTACTACGATCAAAAGCATCTATCATATGGCATTGATTTTGAAAAGAAAGAAAAAGGATAAAAAATAAAAAAAAAAAAAAATGAAAAAAAATGAGGGCCTCCGTAGGATTCGAACTCGCATCGTGATAAAAATTTATTGAAAGACTAACCCATTAGCCCACTCGGCTATAGTTACCTTTTTATGAAATGGGTGAATATTAGGTATATAAAATTGTAACAGCCTTGACTCACGAGCGTGTATTATTGGCACGATCGTGGGTTATTGGAAAATAATACACGGTTTTAAACCAATCAAAACTGTTGCTTTATATCTATAAATATAATTCACCACATATAAATAGAAATCATCACAAATACAGGTATAGCTGAAACGAATTTACAAAACGATCTAATTATAACTATTTTGCAAATACTTAATATACTATTAATCAATAGAAATTTACTGACAATTATGCCTTTATTGATCCGGAATCGATTATTCGCACAGCTAGAAAACTGGAGCGACAATCACATATTGATCGTCAGCTGTCTGACCTTGAACTGACCAGTAACAAAGGACTTGTGTTTAAACTTCCGTGAATTCATGTTTTATATTTTCTTTCTTAATTTAAGAACATATCAGTGATGGTCCGAATTATGTTAGAATAATTACTAAAACTAATTTGTAAAAATAACACTAATATAGCGTATACAAATAGTTGATATCACGTGATTATCATATGATCCACGCCCAATAAATAACTTCCTGAATACAATCGTGGTTTGGGTTGGGGGATTGGCCCTTTCAGCCATTATACCT